>NC_052326.1:7239510-7419510 GCF_016432855.1 Salvelinus namaycush
CATGTACATACTACCTCAATTGGGCCGACCAACCAGTGCTCCCGCACATTGGCTAACCGGGCTATCTGCATTGTGTCCCACCCACCACCCGCCAACACCTCTTTTACGCTACTGCTACTCTCTGTTCATCATATATGCATATACTTTAACCATATCTACATGTACATACTACCTCAATCAGCCTGACTAACCGGTGTCTGTTTGTAGCCTTGCTACTTTTATAGCCTCGCTACTGTATATAGCCTGTCTTTTTACTGTTGTTTTATTTCTTTACCTACCTATTGTTCACCTAATACCTTTTTTGCACTATTGGTTAGAGCCTGTAAGTAAGCATTTCACTGTAACCTGTTGTATTCGGCGCAGTTGACAAATAAACTTTGATTTGATTTGTTCAGGGGAGCAACTCCCAAAGAGCCACTCCCAAAGAGCTTGTTGCACACCTGCGTAAGGTAAGTCTGAATACCAAATAGTGAGATGTGCTTAAATAAAAATCCATAGGAAAGGCATACATTTCCTAAGTCTGAATCGGGCCCATATTGAATTGCACTTCACCAAATGTATCTATTTACTATTTTGTTTTTTGTTTTTAGTACTGTTGAATGAAAAAGGTCCCCGTTGTCTTTCTACTTACACTAGAGGAGTGACTAAGGACTGATGACTAAGCTATCTGTGAGGTAAAACAGTTACTGAGCAGCGTCTTCTCTGCATGGCACAGCCAAAGCCACATGTTTCAGGGTAAAACATCTCCACCAGCTCTGAATCATCATGCAAATTCTGTACATTTAGTCCCCTTCAGCAGAGAATTGAGGTGGTGAGGTTACCATATACCGTAAGAGGGAACTGAGGTATTTTACCAAAACCTCAGAGGCCTACTGTGAACATTTTGATTGGTTTATCCCTGAAGCTGATAATGTGTGGTCCTATCCAGTGATGCAGTTTGTGAAATAATTAATCAAAGGGTAAAGCAAAATGTACATTTTTATTACAAATATATCCACAGGTTAAAAAAACAATACTAAATGTAATTCAATACAAAAGGCATAGCTGAGTTGATAAAAAAAATACAGCCTGATAAAAGTATGTTTGTGCAGATATAAATATAATCAAATTAACAACAGCTGGTGGCATGAGGCAGTTGTAGGCTTGCAGTTCAATACTACAAAACCGGATCATCTTGAAGTTGGTTGACTGGATATATGACTACACTCTCTGTTACTAAATATTGACAAGCCCATGATGGGCTTTCAAGTCATAGTGATAGAGTAAGTGTCAGGCATATTCAATTTGTGCAACACAAATTCAGAACTATTGAATTCAAATTCACTTTCTGAATACAAATTCAAAATGATTGAATTGACATCTAATTTCTGTTGGCACTAGTATGGCTCCACCCGGGTACCCTGGGTGACATGACCGACTTGACGCAGTCCAGGAAGAGCTGTGACACCAGTGGTGTCAGCTCAGCTAAACCTAGGATATGGCAAAGTAGGATTTTTTTTTAGGAGGTTGAAGCTCATTTATTGCATTTCTACACAATTGAAAAACTCTAAAATGCCATCTGGAGAACAGCAGCAGCAACAAAAAAAACAAAAAAATAGGCTGCAATGTCAACCACTACTCAACCCCATCATAAGTTGAAACATTTACTTGTGGAACGGCGAATACAGTGAACATGAAATAGAGGCATAATTCACGATATCAAGTCACAACAAGGCCGACTTAAAATGCCAACATCAACGTGAAAGTAACCGGTGCATGAAACAGCTGACCGCGAATGCAAACTATGCCAGATAAATCCTACCCCGCATTGAAAGAAAAAGCCTACATCAAAGGACCTACTTAGGCCTAAAATCGACAACGACGCATCTAGACAAACAAACTTGACCAAAGAATTACGAAAATAACGAAACACAAAAGGAAAATCTACAAATGCATAACTCTAAAGAGCTAGCTGATTTTAGCCACCTAGCTAAAATTCATAACATATCATTTATTTGCAAATTCGTAACATATTTTGTACGTTTTTCAAATTTGTAACATATAATACGAATTATAATTACTAAAATATCATACGAAATGGGTGGTGGACATCCACAAATGAATACATACCATACAAAACACAGTGGTGTAAAGTACATAAGTAAAAATACTTTAAAGTACTACTTAAGTCGTTTTTTTGGTTATCTGCACTTTATTTTACTATTTATATTTTTGCCAAATTTTACTTTTACTTCACTACATTCCGAAGGAAAATAATGTACTTATTACTCCATACATTTTCCCTGACACCCAAAAGTACTCATTAGATTTTGACAGGAAAATGGTCCAATTCACACACTTATCAAGATAGCATCCCTTGTCATCCCTACTGCCTCTGATCTGGCGGACTAACTAAACACAAATGCTTCATTTGTAAATTATGTCTGAGTGTCGGAGTGTGCCCCTGGCTATCAGTCAATAAAAATGTAAAAAATAATTGTGCCTTCTGGTTTGCTTAATATAAGGAATTTTAAATGGTTTATACTTTACTTTTGACTCTTAAGTACATTTGAGCAATTCCATTTACTTTCGATACTTAAGTAAATGTAAATGTAAAACCAAAAACTTTTAGACTTTTACTCAAGTAGTATTTTACTGGGTGACTTTCACTTGAGTCATTTTCTATTAATCAGGTATCTTTACCATCCTACCATTTCTAAAGAGCTGCGTGCCAGTTATGATTTTCAATAATCTATTGTAGGCTACCTAACTGTGCCCAACAACTGGAAGAGATGGAAACCCGCACACTGTCGGAAAAAAGGAATAAATCAAAAACTGAGGCTTGAATGCAAAATAAAGATGTTTATTAAAACATCATGGTGCCTCAAAAAACTGCCCACAAAACGAAATAATTATATAGCTGGCTCTAGACAGAGGGCTGTCCATTCAGCACCAAGCCATGGAGCTCCACTATGCCTTTCTGTACCGAGTCGCAAAGTCGCTAAAAAATGTAGTTGAAAAGTTGCTAATTAGGTAAAATGCTCAAATTGTCCGTGATGAGATTCAAACTCGCAACCTCTGGGTTGCTAGACATTCGCGTTATCTGTGATGAGATTCAAACTCTCAACGCCCACCCTCCTTTTGATTTTGCCATAGGTAACCATCTGTCTTACGTAAGGTTATATATGAAGCCACCCCTGTGGAACGACGCATAGGCCTACCGTGACAGTGGCATTGTTTCGTGCGCTCGTTGTGCTGCATTCAGTGATGTTCCTCAAGTGTGCGCCCAGCTCATTGTCGCATTTGCATTTTTCGCCAGGGAAGGCAAAACATTCTGCGAATATTGAAGCGTTGTATCAACGAACAAAGCGGCTCAGAGAATATTGAAACATTTTGTATCAACTAGGCGGCTCCGATAATATTGATTGCAAACACGGAGGTGGTTGGTGGCACCTTATTTGGGGAGGATGAGCTCGTGGTAATGGCTGGAGCGGGCCAGCTTGTCTATCTGCTATTAGTTGCACTATATGGGTGATTATTATACTTTTAAAAAACAACCCTTCATTCATACCATAGCTAAATAACTTAGCAATATTTAATGACATTTTGCCATCAAGATTGATCTGTAAGAGTATCTAATTTTAATCGAGGAAGACTGATCGAGTGAGAGGTGGAAATGTATTACAGCTATCACAGCCTATATTTTAATAGCAATAAAATAGCTGTTGGTTTCGAATGGTTACCAAAAAGGAGGGATCCCTCACCTCCCAATTCCCAATTAAATTAACACATGGCTATCAGATTACAACAAGGTATACAAGGCCGAGTTCAAATGCCCGACATCAATTTCAAAGCAATCGGATGCACTGACTAACTGACAAAGCAAAGCTGGCACTGTCTCTGGTCTCTGCTATGCATTTTAATTGGGATTTGAATGATTTTGGTACATTTGTTCAGCCTACTTTAAATGTATGGTCTTGAGCAAAGGTATGACGGCCCTGCGTCACTGGTCTGCGTTCACTGGTCTGAACAGGAGGCCGTTCGTTGTAAATGCAATATTTGCTCAGGAATTGAGTGGACGCATTAATTGGTTCTCTCAAATGTTTGATTGTTTTTCCTGGGGAGTTGAGACCTGTCATTGTTTGGATTTGAAATTCCAACAGTTGTAACGGAAGGGGGGGGGGGGGGGGGGGGGGGGGGCAGCGCTCGGGGGGCTGTGTGTGGCTGTGCATGTGGGTGTTTGAGTGAGAAAGACACGAAGGAGGGCCAACCAGCAAAAGCACAGCCCCCCTTAATTATCGACACATCGTGCTGACAACATCAAAACAGCCTTTCCAGACTCTGAAGTCAGGAAGACTTCACATTAGATGTTAGCCAGACAGGTACAGTAGTCAAGTATGTACTGAAGACATTAGTCTCAGCTCTCCGTAACGCAATCTTATCGACTGTAGCAGAGAAGTTACAGACGACTCACAGTGGCTGAATACTGTATATCTGAGGCGGTTTTTCACGTGGACTACACCACAGTCAGATAGAGGAAGTATGAAGACGATAAATGTTATAGAATCTGTTCTGAGACCTTGCTTGACTCTGTCGCTGTGGACACACCCATAGAAATAGAGACTGAACGAATGGGAATGTCCAGTTCTAGTAATTCAATTTTTATGGTTACACCATAGTTTTCACTTTTCCCCTCCCCACTCTAAGACAGTCCTAGCAAAATTCTTGCTTGATAAATTGCTCTTTGCTAAGAATATATTTTTGTTAATTTTCAACCATTTAAATTGAAAACAATCACAGTAAGGTACTTAATTGTTACCCAGAAGTTATTTGATATTGCGATAAAAACGGTTGCATTGGACCTTTAAAAACGATCTTGGTCCTGTGCAGTTATTAACCAAACAAATAAACGTGGGAACATGAAACTTTTTTTCAATTTCAACTTATTTGAGAAGAAATAGTGAATCTTGCAAGGGGGCTAATATATTCGAGTGCAACTGTAGTACGACCTACACTGTGGTACAAGCATAGTACTGCACTTATATTCCATAGAGCGAGACAATGTATTTGCGTTTTTCTAATAGAGACAAAGCAACTCCACATGTCTGTTAAGAGATATGGAACATTTTGTGAGGCAGTACAAGTTTCATTTATTTGCTCCTTCTTCAAAGAAAACAAAATAAAACCATTTTAATTTTGATATATATACTCTCGTTTTTTCCCTTGTGTGTAGAAATACTGTAAGGTATGGAGAAATCGATTTACTTTACCAGGCTTAGGGTGGCTACCCAACATTGAACTTCCTAATGGCTCAGTGTAAAAGTCAGTGAGCGTTTGTAGTGACCGGCTTCCCTGTTGATCTTTTAGACACTATATTAGCCATTCATTAGTCACCATGGAAACCCAATGGTAAATCTGTGTTTGTATGGAGATACAGTATATTAGTGCCAATATAACAATTTACATAATGCGGCACTAATCTATCTCCATACTAATGCCCATAATTAATGCACATCTGACCACAGTCATAATGGATATATCCTAAACCAATTTGTAGCTTTGGCAAAAAAATAAGACATCTTCAATCCTTTACTTTAATTTGAATAATAATGATTTAATGCTTATTCATTTTAAAACACAGAGGTCAATTGTTTGATACAGAGACCTCTTGGTCTTTGGAGAATATGATGTCAAATCTAATATAAAAACCTTCAAAAGTGACTACTTGTATTGCCAAATAAAAAATACTGTATTATACTGATAAGGCAACTGGAAACACATTGAACAACACTGCTTGCTACAGGACAACATGAACAACAACACCTTGCAGTGCATACTCCTGTACCTTTACCTTAAACCAGTCGTAAGTGGTCAACTGGTAGCTGTGATGACAGATATGTAGTGGTCAATATTGTGCATGCTAACATACCGACCAGCGTGAATATCATACGCATGGCTCTTCATGCGCATGGCAGTTCATGTGGTCCTTATTTTGGTTGTGTTCATATGGCTTTGCATTGGAAGTCACTTACTGTACCTGTACAGTATACGTTTTGCTATATTTTGAACAGTGCATTTTTAAAATATATTTCCCACACCTATTAATCCTTATTTGTACATGTAGCTAGATGCATTGTTTTGGCACACTTGTCCACTGTTGTGACACTGGAGCTTCCGGGCTCAGCTCGTATGTGTCTGTCTGGTCTCCATTTCGTTCCAATGTGTCTTTGTCCCAGTGATGGTTGGTCTCCAGTCCGTGAGTCCCTAGACTAGCACTCTCTCTCTCTCCATTGTGTCTGTCAACCTGCTCTTCGTCTCTCTCCCTCTGTTCTCTCTCCCTGTCCCTCCCCACAGGGGACCCCTGTACCAGACTGGGGCTCGGCTCCAATCCCTCACCAGACCTATACCCTGACAAACTACATGCCTCCTTCATACGTCCGCCTTCATTCTCTTCTGTCTCGTGCTCCTCGTCTTCCTCCTCTTCATCTACTCTCCCTTCTACCCCCCCGTCTAGACTGGAGTCACTAAGAAATGTTGGGGTGTCCTCCATGGAAAGGGGGGTGTCCACGGCCATGTGGCCCACATCGGTGGACCGTCCTGGGGTTCGAGGGAGCTCCTCACCCTCCTCCTGGTCCTGGTGCAGGCTGCAGTAGGCATACCGGTGGTTCATGTGCTGGGAGTAGGAGCCCGAATGGGAGAAGCGCTTGCCACACTTGTCACACTGGTAGGGCTTCTCTCCAGAGTGCAGGCGGCTGTGTTCAATTAGATGGTGTTTGTGCTTGAAGGCCTTCCTGCAGATCTGGCACTCGTGAGGACGCTTACCTGTGGGAATACAACAAAACAGAGGCGGATGTGTAACTGTGGCAATTTCTTGATCTGGTACATTTGCTTTTTTTTTGCAATTGTTAAAGATCCTTTAACAATATACCTATGTAGCTCAGTTCCTTGTTCTCTTTTGGACAATATCTGCCGGATCATGGAACACTTGGCTCACTTTAGCAATACAACAGAAACATGATCTACCAATATCAATCATATGCTTCAAAATACACCGAGTAAGATAGTTACAGTAGACTCTGTATGTACCTGTGTGCTCGTACTTGTGTCGGAGCAGAGAGCTGCTCTTCTGGAAGGTTTTGTCACAGATGTCACAAGCGTACAGGCCTTCGTCTGTCTTCTTTAGTCTCTTCCTCCCTGGTCCCCCCTCGCCCTCTCCTCCCTCCTGTATCAGAGAGAGGTAGTCCAGACTCCCGCGGCCCATCACCTCACCCTGCAGGACACACGCAGATTTATAGTCGGAGAGGTGTCTACCCAACGGGCAAATGTTTGGCAAACCTTTGGCACATGACATCTTGATGGTGTTATTTTCTAGTTGTTTACTGGTTCTGACTGAGAAGACATCAACCAACTGGTTGACGTAACTACCGGTAGGTTAAGCCTTGTTTTTCATGACAAGATCAATGTGAAATCCATTGCTTGGAATATCTACGCTTGGAGGTGACATGAAATACAGTTACACTGTTGGAAGTAGCATGTACAGTATTTGTCAGCCCATCTGAGAAAAAAACATAAATTTGACCATTAATGCTCGTCTCTCCTGGTGGATCCTCTTCAGCACAGCGTCTGTGTCTGACTCCATCATGTAGGTCATGGGTGAGAGGAATCCCTGGTTGCGAACTGGACGGCCGAGGGGCAGGGAGGGGACCCCGTCATGCCCCGAGCCAGCTAGCCCAGCAAGCATCATAGGGTTAAACAGAGGATAGGCACTGTAGATGGAACCCCTGGCGATATGAGCGCTGCTGTAGACTGCATGATGCTGGTGGGATTAGAGTAGATTACTGTAGATTGAAGTTTAAGGCGGGAATTCTTACCAGTGCTCACACATGAAATACATAAACTGCATAGAAACACAGCACAAAACAAACAACAGTCCATAGTCAGACATAAATAGTACCCCCTCTTCCTGCCCCACATCTGCACACACACATGGTTTACTTTATTAGGATCCCCATTAGCTACTGCACATGTAGCAGCTACTCTACCTGGTGAGGAGGTGGACTGAGACGGACGCTCAGCCTCCGGTGGTGCTGGTTCTCTGCTGGGTCTCTCTGGGTCTTCTGTCTCTTCTCTTCCCAGTGAGGGTGTCCATTATAGGGCTTGCTGTTCTCTAGGGCTTTCCCCTCCTGGGGCTTGGGGAGGGAGAGATCCAGGGGTTGGTCATTCTCGGAGCTATACGACCGGTGGGTCCTTCCCTGGGGGGCGGCTCGGCTTGCAGGAGTGGTGAGGACGGCAGAGGACAGGTCCAGGCAGAGGTGCGAGCCGAACCCTGAAGAGGGGACCCGTCTTCGCCCCAATGGGGGAGGGGATGACATGTCTGTAGCAGGGCTGGTTGGTGCTGGTTGGCCAGGGCTGCCGCCACTCCTGCCACTCTCCTGGCTGGACCAATGGGACCTCGTGGCAAGTGAGTCTGGGCTGGGCGGGAGGGGGGAGTGCATGGCAACCAGCAGCTGCTGAGGGACAGAGTTCCAGCTGGGTCTCTGGAGAGGAGACTTGTCTTTCGGGAAACCGTTGGTCATCGCTGGGGGTTTGTGGTTATCTGGTGATGGTGGTGGGTGGAGAGGGGGTCTGGTGGAGAAGTAGAGGGGAGAGAGGTGTTTTTTGCTGTGAGGATCCTCAGACACCTCCATGGCCTCTTGGTAAATCTTACAGAGGTAGCGCTCGTGCTGGAGTAAGATGGCGGGGCTGGGAAAGAGCTGGGAGCACCAACGACATGTTACCCCTCCACCTACCCCCTGGCCATCACCCGAGCCGGCACGGTCGCGTTTTAGTTTCAACGGAGCCTCCGGTGATGCCTTCCCGTCTCTCCCTCCATTGTGAACCCCCAGTCTCCCCTCCTCCCTGGCTGAGCCAGACCCTCCCTCCTCCCTGTGCAGCATCTCCTGCAGCATCTGCTCAAACTTTCCCCCGGTGCCGGCATGTAGGTACGGCAGCAGGGTGGTGTCCTTGAACACACTGGCCCGGAGAAAGCGCTCCGGCGTGGAGTCCCACCGCCGGCCCAACTCCCAGCCTAGCTCCTGGCCCCGGAGGAGACGCGTACCATGGTCTCTAGGGAGATACAGGTTCCTCTCTAACCCCATTGGAGGACGTTCCTCCTGGGTGTGGGGAGGGTAGGGAGAGCCCATCCCACTGCTGTTCCTTCCACTACCTGCAGAGGGCGACGCTAGGGAGGAGTAGTAGGCCCCATGGTGGCCATGTCCGTTGTTATAGCTCCCCCCTCCTCCGCTGCCTTCTCCTCCTCCACTGCCCCCTCCTCCTCCTCCGCTGCCTCCTCCTCCTCCGGCCAGGCACTTCTTACTGCTGAGGTGTGAGCTGTAGGAGCCGGAGTGAGAGAAACGCTTCTTGCAATTGGAGCACTCGTACGGTTTCTCGCCTAAAGGAAGAAGCGCAGATAGGGAATATCAATCCAAGATACGACAGTTCAGAAAACATTTCATTTTCCAAAAAAAAACAGAATAGACTTCATAGAGCAGATCATGATCTCCTGCTCTTAATTCTACCCTCTTACCCACCTATCCTTAATAATAAACCTGTTGTACATAAGGCGCAACCTATATAAGATTCTTCTGAACCTACAGTACCTTATCTGACACGACGTAAAGTTGACAGGATTGATTTGGATGTTCCTTTATCCTTACCACTGTGGATGCGGAGGTGCTCCTTGAGATGGTGTTTGTACTTGAAGGCTTTCCCACACTGGAGACACTTGAACTTCCTGCTCTCTATGCCGTGGTCGGACACAGGGTGCTGCACCAATCACACACAGACATAGCCATACATACAGTCAAATCAGTGGGCCTGCCTACAAGAGATGAAGAATTCACTTGAGATCGCTGGCTCAGATCCAGCTCAAAAGACCATTCAAAAGAGTGCCACCTTGAAGTAGATGGACTCCAAAAGAATGATTTTATATTTCTTCCAGTGTCTCACCTTATCCTCCACCTGACTGTGCAGTGCCATGTGTTGTTCCATCTGTGCCCTATAGCGGGCAGTGTACCCACAGACCGGGCACACCATGTGCCCCCCGTCCCGCTCATGGCAGAACTTGATGTGCTCGCGTAGAGACGCACCGAGGTGGTAGGGGCGCTGGCAGAAAGGACATGCCTGAAGGTTCCTCGTAGCATCAGGACTCAGAGGGATGCCATCTAGGGTGCACACACACCAGAGAGAGAGGGTGAACTAAACCTTCAGGAAGATACAATGTCCAGTCCTCAAACTATATCTACATACAGTTCAAGTCGGAAGTTTACATACACTTATGTTGGAGACATTAAAACTCGTTTTTCAACCACTCCACAAATTTCTTGTTAACAAACTATAGATTTTGGCAAGTCGGTTAGGACATCTACTTTGTGCATGACACAAGTCATTTTTCCAACAATTGTTTACAGACAGATTATTTCGCGTATAATTCACTGTATCACAATTCTAGTGGGTCAGAAGTTTACAAACACTCAATTGACTATGCCTTTAAAGAGCTTGCTTTAGAAGCTTCTGATAGGCTAATTGACATCGTTTGAGTCAATTGGAGGTGTACCTGTGGATGTATTTCAAGGTCTACCTTCAAACTCAGTGCCTCTTTGCTTGACATCATGGGAAAATCAAAAGAAATCAGCCAAGACCTCAGAAAAAAAATTGTAGACCTCCACAAGTCTGGTTCATCCTTGGGAACAATTTCCAAATGCCTGAAGGTACCACGTTCATCTCTACAAACAATAGTATGCAAGTATAAACACCATGGGACCATGCAGCTGTCATACCGCTCAGGAAGGAGACGCGTTCTGTCCTAGAGATGAACGTACTTTGGTGCGAAAAGAGCAAATCAATCCCAGAACAACAGCAAAGGACCTTGTGAAGATGCTGGAGGAAACAGGTACAAAAGCATCTATATCCACAGTAAAACGAGTCCTATATTGACATAACCTGAAAGGCCGCTCAGCAAGGAAGAAGCCACTGCTCCAAAACTGCCATGAAAAAGCCAGACTACGGTTTGCAACTGCACATGGGGACAAAGATCACACTTTTGGGAGAAATGTCCTCTCATCAGATGAAACAAAAATGGAACTGTTTAGCCATAATGACCATCAATATGTTTGGAGGAAAAGGGGGAGGCTTGCAAGCCGAAGAACACCAACCCAACCGTGAAGCACGGGGGTGGCAGCATCATGTTGTGGGGGTGCTTTGCTGCAGGAGGGACTGGTGCGCTTCACAAAATAGATGGCATCATGAGGTAGGAAAATTATGTGGATATATTGAAGCAACATCTTAAGACATCAGTCAGGAAGTTAAAGCTTGGTCGCAAATGGGTCTTCCAAATGGACAATGACCCTAAGCATACTTCCAAAGTTGCTGCAAAATGGCTTAAGGACAACAAAGTCAAGGTATTGGAGTGGCCATCACAAACCTCAATCCCATAGAAATTGTGTGGGCAGAACTGAAAAAGTGTGTGCGAGCAAGGCGGCCTACAAACCAACTTATTGTGGGAAGCTTGTGGAAGGCTACGTGAAACGTTTGACCCAAGTTAAACAATTTAAAGGCAATGCTACCAAATACTAATTGAGTGTATGTAAACTTCTGACCCACTGGGAATACGATGAAAGAAATAAAAGCTGAAATAAATCATTCTCTCTACTATTATTCTGACATTTCACATTCTTAAAATAAAGTGGTGATCCTAACTGACCTAAGACAGGGGATTGTGAAAATCTGAGTTTAAATGTATTTGGCTACGGTGTATGTAAACTTCCGACTTCAACTGCACGTATATCTATAGGCCTCTAAAGATAGGCTTCATATTTTTTCCCCCTGCAATTTTGAAAAAAAGTAGCTCTACGAATCTTGTAGAACGCCTTACCGGCCGTATAAATAGAGATTACGAGAAAGGTGTTTGAGTGAAAGCAGACAGTAGTCTACCTGGAAAACTAGCCTTATTGGCATGCAGTAGATCGAGACATGCAGTGTGTTTGCGTCAAAGCAGGCAGAGAGTAGCCTACAGTACCTTGTCCCTCAGGTGAGCGCTGCGTCCCAGGAGACCAGATGGGAAGGGGGTCATCGTGGAGGTTCAGGCTGCCAGGGTGATACATGGCTGGGGCTGTAGCGCTGCCGTTAGGGGGCTGATGGTGCTGGTGGTAGTGGTGGGAGGCCGGGTGGTGGGAGGATGCCTTTCTCAGCTGCACCAGGAAGTCATAGTGGGCCATGTCCTCCAGGGCCTGACTGTCTGACCTCTGACCTGCTGGGAAAAAGAGGGATAGGGGATAAAACGTGTGCTGTGCCTAAGGACACCCAACAAATAAACCATAGGCTCTCATGCCATATTGCTTAAATATGATGTAATGATATGTTATGAACAGAGATTGTGAGCAAATCCCAAATGACAGTATTTTATGTGTAGTGAATTTCATTAATAGTCAACTGGTCTGGTTCCATATAGTAAACAAAATAGAACAGACAGACAGAGGGCACATTCACAATGACACTATTTCCTATGAAGTGCACTACTCTGGTCGAATGCAGTGCACTATCTAGAGAATATTTCACCCTTGTGCTTGCAATGTTTTAGTCATTGTTTAACACTCTTAGATAAAATACATAGTTATACTGTGTTTTGAATTTTATGAACAACTATGAAAGAGACAAGTTGTCTGCTCTGGGCATCCGCAAGACTAGCCAAGAAGCTTTTCTCATTGACCTTGAGTGCAGTAACTGGCAGAGAAACCCACAGATGTAATGTAATGTGAAGAGAAGACGAGAGGGAGCTTTGCTTTCTATCACAATCAGAGTGCTCTGCTCTGCACTGAGCTGCCTGCCTGTGACAGACTTTGAGGAAGTTTTTTCAAATGTTTGCAGATGTTGGCATATTTTTGATCCGTTCTTCATGTGGCGAGGGAAGAGCCTGTGTGGTTGAGTGTTGTAAAAACTGGGCTTTGCATTCATCAGGCACAGCCAAATCACATGAGGTGAGAGAGGAGAGAGGGAGAGAACGGGGGAGAGAGAGAGATAGAGAGAGAGTGTGTGTGTGTGTGTGTGTGTGTGTGTGTGTGTGTGTGTGTGTGTGTGTGTGTGTGTGTGTGTGTGTGTGTGTGTGTGTGCGTGCGTGCGTGCGTGCGTGCGTGCGTGCGTGCGTGCGTGCGTGCGTGCGTGCGTGCGTGCGTGCGTGCGTGCGTGCGTTTATAAAAGTGAGAGAGAAAGAGTGTGTGTGTATGAGATAGAGAGAGAGAAAGAGAGAAAGAGAGAGAGAAAGAGAGAAAGAAAGAAAGAGAAAAGGGAGCAACAAGTGATTGTTAGGAGGCGAGCTGTGTGAGCCTATGATCTCCTATCTAAATAAAAGGGAAAGTGTGTGTGTGTGTGTGTCTCTGAGCAAAATGAAAGGGAAAGCCTCTCAGATTCTGCTCCATTCTGATTTCGGTACGGTAACATCACATTTAAGTCATTTACATTTAAGTCATTTAGCAGACGCTCTTATCCAGAGCGACTTACAAATCACCTCTTTGGTGCATGGAAATATTGTGACATTGTGGTGGGATGACTCTTTTGTCATGCTGCAGCATATTCAACGACTACGGTTGTATCTTAAATGGCACTTAATACCTCATATATACTGAACAACTATCTAAAAACAACATGCAACAATTTCAACGATTTTACTGAGTTACAGTTCTTATAAGGGGATCAGTCAATTGAAATAAACGTATTAGGCCTTAATCTATGGATTTCACATGACTGGGAATACAAATATTCATCTGTTGGTCACAGATGCCTTAAATAAAAGGTGGGGAGTGGATCAGAAAACCAGTCGGTATCTGGTGTGACCCCCATTTGCCTCATGCAGCGCGACACATCTCCTTTGCATAGAGTTCATCAGCCTGGAATGTTTTCCCACTGTTCTTCAATGGCTGTGTGAAGTTGCTGGATATTGGCTGGAATTGGAACACACTGTTGTACACGTAAATCCAGAGCATCCCAAACATGCTCAATGCGTGACATGTCTGGTGAGTGTGCAGGCCATGGAAGAACTGGGACATTTTCAGCTTCCAGAAATTGTGTACAGATCCTTGTGACATGGGGCCATGCATTAGGATGCTGAAACATGAGGTGATGGCGGCGG
Organism: Salvelinus namaycush; assembly: GCF_016432855.1. Lineage (NCBI taxonomy): Eukaryota > Metazoa > Chordata > Actinopteri > Salmoniformes > Salmonidae > Salvelinus > Salvelinus namaycush. Next base: position 7,253,651 of record NC_052326.1, read on the forward strand.
ATGAATGGCACGACAATGGGCCTCAGGATCTCGTCACGGTATCGCTGTGCATTAAAATTGCAATCAATAAAATGCAATTGTGTTTGTTGTCCATAGCTTATGCCTGCCCATACCAGAACCCCACCACCACCATGGGGCATCTGTTCACCACGTTGACATCAGCAAACCGCTAGCCCACACACTGCCAAACACGTGGTCTGCGGTTGTGAGGCCAGTTGGACATACTGCCAAATTCTCTAAAATGACGTTGGAGGTGGCTTATGGTAGAGAAATGAACATTAAATTCTCTGGCAACAGCGCTGGTGGACATTCCTGCAGTCAGCATGCTAATTGCACAAACTTGAGACATTTGTGGCATCGTGTTGTGTGACAGAACGGCACATTTTAGAGTGACCTTTTATTGCACAAGGTTGATGGATTATCTTGGTAAAGGAGAAATGCTAATTTAATATGGATGTAAACAAATTTGTGCAAAACAGTTTTGAGAAATAAGCTTTTTGTGCATCTGGGACATTTCTGGGATCTTTTATTTCAGCTCATGGAACACTTTACATGTTGCGTTTATATTTTTGTTCAGTATAGTACACTACTTTTGACCAAAGCTCTGTGGTAGTAGTGCGCTATAGGGTGCCATTTGGGATATTTGGGACAAACAAATCTCGGTTAACCCAGAACTAAAGTCTTGCATAATTGGTCAGATGCTCAATTAAGTTCTGGATCATATGTGTTAAGAGAAGGCATAGAACGAGTATCGGAAGCGGAACGAAAAGCTCCACCCTTTTTCTTTTAAGTTGCAGGTAAGTCTATGGGCTAAATGTCCCCTCCCCTTCCAAAATTCGAAAGATACAATCGTTATCTCACGCATCCCGTTGTATCATGACAGATCTACGGAACCATCCATGTTTACGTAGTCTGTCCATATAAGAATAGGGACAAACCAAGACTGAAGAAGAAAAAGTGTGACCTTTGTTGATAAGCTTACTATAGGTCTTGAGTGATCCCTGCTCCCTCTCTCCATCCTTGTCCTCCATGGTTAGCCCACTCCCAGGGCTCTCCTCCTCGGCCCCCTCTGCCCAGTGGCCCCCTCTGGGGCTGGGGCTGAGGCTTAGGTTGTGGGGCCGAGTTGAGAGGCCCCTAGGGCTGGGGCTGCCTGCTGGCTCAGTCCCCTCCCCGTCACCCTCTCCCTCGCTGGGGGTCAGACTGGTCTTGTCCAGGCTGTCCTGATAGTCCTGGACTTCTAGGCTCCACAAACCCACCTTATCATCATCCTTCCCCTCCGAGCCCAGCGAACTGGCCTGCTCAATGTCCACTGTCGAGAGTGAGAGTGAGAGTGAGAGTGAGAGAGAGAGAGAGGGAAGGAGGTTTATCAGTTAAAGGTCATTTTATCTGCTCTTATTTTTGACATTGCTTTACTGACATATCTAACACAGCGAGAGAACATTTTAAAAGGCAAAATGCACAGGAAGAACTGGAGAGTGTATTAAACAGCAGAGTACAACACATCAAAGTGTGCGAGTGCTATTGAATCCAGTGCCACTTTTCCCCGTCGTGGAGACAATGAATGATTATCAAACACACACACACACACACACAAATCTGAGAGGGACCGTATAAGCCACTTTTTCCCATCGTGGAGACAATTCATGTGGATCACAAACACATGCAGGGGATTTCAACTGTAGACTCTTATTTCCCAAACTCCTCTGAGGTCTCTCTCTTTCTATCTCATTCCCCTCCCTCTGATTGGCAATATCTAATCATTACCACATAGAACCATACATTGACTTTGATGGGTTTATATACATCATTGCACAGAACTTTACTTTTTAACAGGGAGCTCTTTGAGGCACAGGGTTGGCACATGAAAATATATGTTTGTGTTTCTCTATGAAAAACGGTGTAAGTCACTTGAAACAAAGCCACACAAAAACAGTTCATAAACTATAAAATTCAGGTCTGCAACTTTCACTGGGTATGACAGGGACATTTCCATATTCTGAAATTGCATTTCCCCCCCCCCTTGTAATGCCAGGGTAGTGGGTTCAATGGTTCCACCCATATGTAAAATATATGCAGGCGTGACTTTCAGATGCTTTGGATAAAAGCGTCTGCTAAATGGCATTGATATATAAAGTGGGGAACCTTTTCAGCTTCGCTATGACCGCATTGGCAATATCTAATCATTACCACATAGAACCACACATTCACTTTGATGTGTCTAGCACTGCATAGAACCCTTCACTTTGATGTGTCTAGCACTGCATAGAACCCTTCACTTTGATGTGTCTAGCACTGCATAGAACCCTTCACTTTGATGTGTCTAGCACTGCATAGAACCCTTCACTTTGATGTGTCTAGCACTGCATAGAACCATTCACTTTGATGTGTCTAGCACTGCATAGAACCCTTCACTTTGATGTGTCTAGCACTGCATAGAACCATTCACTTTGATGTGTCTAGCACTGCATAGAACCCTTCACTTTGATGTGTCTAGCACTGCATAGAACCATTCACTTTGATGTGTCTAGCACTGCATAGAACCCTTCACTTTGATGTGTCTAGCACTGCATAGAACCCTTCACTTTGATGTGTCTAGCACTGCATAGAACCCTTCACTTTGATGTGTCTAGCACTGCATAGAACCCTTCACTTTGATGTGTCTAGCACTGCATAGAACCCTTCACTTTGATGTGTCTAGCACTGCATAGAACCCTTCACTTTGATGTGTCTAGCACTGCATAGAACCCTTCACTTTGATGTGTCTAGCACTGCATAGAACCCTTCACTTTGATGTGTCTAGCACTGCATAGAACCCTTCACTTTGATGTGTCTAGCACTGCATAGAACCCTTCACTTTGATGTGACTAGCACTGCATAGAACCATTCACTTTGATGGGTTTACATACAACATTGCATATAACCCTTCACTAAAGACGAAGCTCTGATGTGTGTGACTTTGACAGTATTTTCCACTAGATACAGTATGTGCTGAATTGGCACTGATATTTGCCAGTGTTGGCAAAGTAAAAATGTCATCCTACAGTTTGTTTCCTTGTGTATTTATTGTTTAAATCTCCTGCTGTTCATGTGACATCAAATGAAGGCAAACAATGTATTTAGTTAAACAAACACAAACATAAACACAAAAGTTGATACCTTTTTGATTTGTCGAGTACAGCATGTGTACACACTTTGAACGAGATGTTCTATGATGTATTTACTGTTATGAAGTCATGGAATGAATCACTGGCCTGTATTCAGTTCATATGCATGTGAATTACTTGCGGCTTTGCTACGAGTACATTGTAAATGGATATTGATGAAGCCGTTCTATATTTACATCTCCAAGGAATGACTCCAGGTATGACTAGATTTCTATTCTCTTATTTAAAAAAAAAAAGGTGAAATAACCCCCTAGGTTTTTGTCTTACGTTATGTGATTGTGTTCACACGCGGTGAGTAAGCAGATGAGTTCATGTTTGGGGAACCCGCTGCCATTTTAGAAGAAAAATATGATTGGTCAAATGAGTAGTCAAGACGAGACACACCTGTATCATTCTCACTGACTGCATATACAGAAGAGCTGAGGTGACTAAATTCAGACGTGACCTTTATGACTATGACTGTGATGCTTTGACTGTCGTGGAGAAGTGGGCCGGTGGGCTCCAGGGGCAGCCCAGACATGCAGCTATTTCATTTCCAGCGTCCTCAGTTTCGCTCTGCTCTCTCACAGTAAATGCATGCTCCGGCTGACATGCAGGGAGCATGGTTCACAAGGCCCCCCCACGCTAAATTCACTAGTCACGAACTCCGTGTTCAACAAGATTACCCTTCACTGCCGTACCAGATATTAGAAGCACAGAGGGAGCTGTTTTCCTGCTCTGCTACGAGCTGAGAGTGTGAGGTAACTCCTATAAAGACTTTGAAGAGCCAAAATGAGGATGTGCTGGGCAGAGTTGTTGGGCATCTCCCCTGTCTGTCTGATCACTGAAGTTGGTGTCAGCACAGTGATGTAGATATTAAAATGGTGAGTGTTCTTGTTCTCAGACAGTCATCCAAACAGTCCCCTGAGGACTCACTGATCGACAGCCTCAGCCATGATGCAGCAGGGTAGCGCGACAAAAGGTTACAATCCCATCAAACGAAACATGCAAAATGACAGTTGTCCTGTGTTCTCAGTTGTGTTCTATTCTCCAATTCCTCTCATCTCCTTCTCGCTTTTTCTCCTTCTCTCCTGTCTTCTCCTTCGTAGCCCCCTGCACTGTTCAGCCTCTCTTGGATTTATTGGTTCTTACCCAATAGAAAAGAGTTTGTGAAGAATGCACTCGCTATCCAAACAAATAAATCAAGTGTGCAACTAATGAAAGCAATCCCCAGGCCAGGTTGTGCGATGCTGCTTTAATGACAGCACATGCCGTACAGTGTCAATCACTGTTATAGGAGAGAAAAATGTCATCCAATTTGAGAGGTAATGTGGACCAGACCAAAGTTCTCCCTCTCACTGGTAGGTTGGGGCGGACTGTATGGCTGAGCCCAAAATGGCACCCACTCCCTACATAGTGCACTACTTTTGACCAGAGCCTTATGGGCCCTGGTCAAAAGTAGTGCGCTATATAGTGAGTAGGGTGTGATTTGGGGTGTACTGTATGTGTTACAGAGAAATCCCAGCAGGGATCTCGTCTCAACAACATGCTGCAACATGGGCCATATAGTTGTACCTCTCTATCTCCCGTCGTTTCAGGAAACAGATTGGATCACAGTTTCATCCCCTGTAAAAGGAATGTAATGTGGTTTCTCTGTCTTTCCACAGTTCAGCTAGATCTCAGTGAAGGGAGACACAGTAGGAGCTACCAAGTCTAACTCTGGAGCCATATACTGTACATATACATATACTGTACATATACATATACTGTACTGTAGCAAGATATTATATCATGTGGTGTGGCGACCAAGTTGACGTTAAATTTGACTATAAAATAGATGAAAATCATTTGTATTTTGAAAAGTGTTTAAATATAAAACAATTCTGCAGCCTACTCCATTCTCTGTCAGTCCGTCATTATAAAGCTATACAAATGCATTATTAGCAAAACTTTTGAAAAGTCAATTATCCCATTAATCATTAATATTGGTATAAGTCATAATTACATTGGCACCGTTCATAAATGAGATAAAGGCCCCTGAAATTATTTTTATACTAATACACCTGCTCAGAGAAAGAGATTTCGTTTAAGAAGTAATTTTTTTACAAATCTAACAATGATTGGCACAACCTGTTTTCAGTACTCCAGCACCCTACCCTTGTGAGGATAACGACAACAATATTTTTTTCTAAAATGTTTTATGAGATTGGAGAACAAAAGAGCCCAATAACATCAAATATGCACCACCATATTTGACCATAATTGATGAAAAATATATATATATTTGATCATATTTGGTGGTAAAATATGGTGGTGGATCTTCGATGTTATGGGGCTAGTTTACTTCCACTGTCGTGGGGCCCTTTTCAAGGTCAACGACATCATGAACTATACCAAGTAACAGGACATTTGAGCCTGAAACCCGGTTGACTCTGCTTCGAGGCTGAAACTTGGCCGCAAGTGGATCTTCCAGCAAGACAATAACTACAAGCACAAATCAACATCCACAAAGAAATAGTTAATTGACCAGAAAATCAACGTTGTGCAAGGGCGATCTCAAGTCTCCGGACATGAACCCTATTGAAAACCTGTGGTTTGAATGGAAGAGGGCAGTCCATAAGCGCAGATTAAGGATATCAAGGATCTGGAAAAATTCTGTATGAAGGAATGGTCTAAGATCCCACCCAATGTGTTCTCCAATCTCATAAAGCATTTATACAAAAGGCCAGTGTCATTATCCTCGCAAGGTGAGGGTGCTAGAGTACTGAAAACAGGGGTGCCAATAATTTTGACCACAACATTTTTGAGATTTTTTTAAATAACTTGTAAAAAAAAAAAAACTCTTTCTCTGAGTAATTGTATTTGTACAAAATAATATAATTTCCCAAAATGTTTTACAGTCTTTTTTGCTCATCTATATCAAAGGTGACAATTATGTGAATTTCTCAAAATACTTTTAGTTCCCTAAAATGGGGGACTATGTACAAAAAGTGATGTAATTTGTAAGTGCCATCCGATATCGATGAAAATTAAAGCTGGAAGTCTGCACTTTAACCTCATATTGTATCATTTAAAATCCTAAATTCTGGAGTACAGAGACAAAACACCGGCACATGTGTCACTGCCCAATTACTTTTGGAACTCACTGTATGTTTTTCAAACTCTATTATTAAAATGACATTCTAAAAGTGAAATTGGTTCACTCAAACATTTTGATTTCATTATAAACCTAAATTATACTCTGACAATATTTTTGAGGTTAGGAGATTTACACAGACTTGATGACTTCCAAGGAAATAAAATACCAATCTACGAAAAGGAGAAGAAACCACATGGGCCCCATATGACAGTAAATGAATTCATCACTATAGCTAAAAAGATTTCTGAAAAAAATAGGGAATTATGCATATTTTGTTGATTTTAAATGGTGGAGGGGAGAAGGAGCGACTCACTATTATTGATCTTGAGGAATCTGACATGCAATGCAATGATAAAACAACAAGGAAATGCTAACCAAAATGGCTACCCGGACTATTTGGCTACCCGGACACAACCCCTCTTTTACGCTGCTGCTACTCTCTGTTTATTATCTATGCATAGTCACTTTACCTCTACCTACATGTACATATTACCTCAATTACCTCGACTAACCAGTGCCCCCGTACATTGACTCTGTACCGGTAACCCCCGTATATAGCGTCGCTACTATTATTTTACTGCTGCTCTTGAATTATTTGTTATTTGTTTTTTTATTTTTTACTTCACACTTGTTTTTCTTAAAACTGCATTGTTGGTTAAGGGCTTGTGAGTAAGCATTTCACTGTAAGGTATTCGGTACACCTGTTGTATTCGGCGCATGTAAGAAATACAATTTGATTTGATTTGAAGGCAACAGTAAACATGCCGTACCCCACAAATTATGCAGCGCCCCCCCTGGGTCAATTGAGAGTTGCATGTGACTACCACATTTTTGTTAATTACTATAGCTCCCGCCTTGGGCCATTCAGTGTAATTTTGGAAAGGCCGAATCTCTATGGCTAAACGCATCCTTCACCCAAGTTCCGTCCTAATCGGGCCAGTGGTGTCTGAGATATCACATGTGACTAACGTCCATTCGGAGAGAGACAGATGCACAGTCACCTCCCCGATTTCCTCGTGGGGGCCAGTTAAATTAGTAAAATGGCTAAGTATTTTGAACCGTATTTCAGATGAATTAAAGGGGTGATACTAAAGGGGTGAACGATTTGGATAGAATGTCAAATGTACACATTCAAAATATCTGAATGCCTTTACTTAGCAACAATCAGACATGGCAAAGATGCCATTGGGGCAGCCGTAAACAGGCGCTTTCACACGGCCAACTGTTGTTCAACATAACATCCAGAAAATCAGTATGTTTCTCAACTCTCTGAAGAAATAGAAGAAAAAAATCACAATTTTACAGCTGTGTTACCACATGCAAGGTACAGGAGAGGAGGCCACATTGACAGTAATGGCAGCAGTACTTCTCAAGACACAGAGGAAATTGTAATGGTGGGCGAGCAAAACACACACTCGCGCAGTATAGAACTAAAACTCATAAAAGTTATCTACATTAATTTACTTTTCTTGTGCAAGTTCAATTAAAAAAACAAACATCTAATTGATACAGGGAATGTATTAGATGAAATGCGGCTAATTACTATTTTTTTTAATATATATATAATGTTTTGAAAAACAAACAAACTCCCTAATAGACAAGATACCATTTCTCTCACAATAACCAAAATGTGAAATGCTATGTTACACAAGCCACATATTTAGACAGAGACACACATGCAGGAAATAGTTACAGTAGCCTACCTATGATGACAGAAGTTCCACAATGAGGATGATGTTAAAGAAGATTTATTTAGGACATTTTAGAGATCAACTAGCCCAAAACACTAACGCAACGCAATGTCTGAATTATAGCAAATACCAAAGCAGCTATTTGACATTCTTGCAATGAGTCAGAGGCACCACATCTAAGAACAAACACCTCCCACTCCAGCGCTTCTATCAACACTGTCAGTCTGTCAGGGAGGCAGGCAGGTCCATCGCTCTCTCTGCCCTCGTTTGGCCTGGTCTGATAGCACACAGAGAGAGCGAGGCCACATCGCAGAGCGGGAAACCAGGACATTATAGCAAAGCATTCAGTATATCAAAGATGCCTATTTGTCTCTAAATTATAAACTGGTAATAGATTAGACATCAACTACGGTACTGGCCCCACATATTCAACTAATATGCAGAGCAACCATTTGTATTGTTCAATTGATTGGTGGTTGAATAAATCCTTGATAATTACTCTGCATCAAACTCATGTTGATAAAGCCTTATATTTAGCTGCAGCTTTATAACATTCTTACAGTAGAGTAAGTATAGAACAAGTGTCTGTCTATTGATGGTAAAATAAATAACCTACAGGTTATTAACAGCACAGATACTGTACCGTAAGTGTGTACATTTTAGGCCCACTACCCGGAGGTGTGTATATTTTAGGCACACTACCGTCAGACTTGCAGAGACACTTGCCCTGGCGTACTGTGCAGGAGGACACGCTGTTGTATTGCTGCAGAAGAGTGAACATTCATGCTATAAAACTGTGCTACTGGGATGGCCAATCTGGAGGCGAATGAAACGCACACCCGTTTAGGCCTGGTGCTGGCTTGCAGAGAAGAACATATGAAAAGAGATAAGAAGAGCTGCACACTCTGGGAGCTCAGATGCAATCCTTTTATAACCAATGTTTCGACACCTTCGGTCTCAGTGTAGAGTTTCATGTGAAGCCAGTCTTGTGATTATTGTCTTTTTGCTATCCATTGTAAATCATGTTTTGCAGGCCTATGTAGCCAAATTGTATTTATGATCTAATGTTATCCATTCATGTTTTTTTTAAATATGTTCTATTTATATCACTAAATCAACCAATGAAATCAAGCCACAGCCAGCCATGATTACACACACCTGTGTGTCCTTTCAAACTGTATAATGTTTCGAACGTTATATGTTTGTCATTATACCCTGACGAAGACAGCTTGTCTGTCGAAACGTTGGTTCTAAAAATCTGTGCTCCTAGAGTGCTCTCCTTTTCTTTTTCTACTGGAATGGCCAACATGTATCATATCAGTTCCATATATGATGGGGTGGAGAGCATAAGTTACCATTAGTAATACGTGGGTGTTGATCAGTAATGTCTTTGTGGAGTGTGTTGCTTCTCTCTGCAACTGCGTAGGTGTGAATGTGTTTGTGGAAGAAAGAGATAATGAGATAGAGGGACAGATATATATATATATATGAGAGAGAGAGAGAGAGAGAGAGAGAGAGAGAGAGAGAGAGAGAGAGAGAGAGAGAGAGAGAGAGAGAGAGAAGAGAGAGAGGAGAGAGGAGAGAGGAGAGAGGAAAGAAGAGAGAGAAAAGAGAGAGAAAAGAGAGAGAAGAGAGAGAAAAGAGAGAGAAAAGAGAGAGAAGAGAGAGAGAGAGAGAGAGAGAGAGAGAGAGAGAGAGAGATCAAGAGATAGTGTGTCACGCTGCCCCCGTCTCAGATCCTCTGTTGGCTATTGAAACGAAAGAAGATAGCGGGGGGAAATTCCCTGAGCTCTCTCAAGTCAGCTAGAGACCAGACCCACTGCATCAAAAGACACAGTGCAGCATCACAGATCAGTCACTCCTTCTCTCTTTTGATGTCCTCAGAGAGCATGATGTAATAATTAAAAAGACATCACCCTATCAAGTAATCCACACACAGATTGCTGTGTCAGAGATGAAGAGATGAACATAGAAAAAGAGAAAAATAGAAAGAAGGGAGCTGCAGGGAGGAATTGAGCACCTTGTATCTTTCCTGCCAGTCATCTTAAGCCCATAGGTTTAGCCTGTGCAGAGGAGTGTCTATGTATGAGTTCATGCCCACATAGTCGACGATGTGATACCCTGTTACTCACTAAACCCAGTGCAGGAAGCAGAGCCAGCACCAGAAATAATGAGTTGGACAGGCCTTTGATTTCCATAGGCTGGCAGGTTTTTTCACGGGACCTCCTATGTGTGCACGTGCTTGCTCGTTCACAACTTGTTAAAATGGGTTTGGTATTAAAGACCTTAGGCAGCTCGTGAGTTTCAAGTTGGGGGAAGTTTACAATTTATCCAACCATTTCTCCCAATCAGCGTGCCAGTTACGGTTTCGTTCCTTAAAATCATTGTCACATGGTTATCATAAAAATCTAAATGTTAAAATTCAACTAAGGCGAGAGCATCAGCCTCTGCCATATGGACACATTGATACACTGTGATCCATTGGCGGCTAAAGAAATGAGTGCATAGAACTCAGAGATAGCCTATAGGCCAATGCAGAAATAAGCCTATAACGTCATCGTCAACTAAGTAAAATATGTAAATAGGCCTAAAGTCGACAAATAAAAACAGTCGAAAATATTTCACATTCATCTCTCTACTCCGCCTGTCTGCCTTCCTCTCTGTCTGTCTTGACTTGAGCTATTAATGGTGAAGTGCAACATTGTATCAAATCATCAACCGCGTCAGCCGACGCTGTAGCTAGCGAACTTGCAACATTACATCAACTAGCCTGTTCCGGGCCCTCAGAGTTTCCCGCACCAGTGAGCTCAGGACAGACCGTCGGGACAGACAGCTCTTTTTTAATGACGTCTCCACTGGATATATGGAATCATCAGATCATTATGCTCTTTCACACCAAGGCTTGGCAATTATCGAAGCCGGGAGTGTTGCTACAAAGATATTTCAAATACTTAATCACAATGGATGTTAAAAACTTGACTGGCCTGCACAGAGCCCTGACCTCAACCCCATCGAACACCTTTGGGATGAATTGGAACGCCGACTGCGAGCCAGGCCTAGTCGGCCAACATCAGCACCCGACCTCACTGATGCTCTTGTGGCTGAATGGAAGCAAGTCTCCGCAGCAATGTTCCAACATCTAATGGAAAGCCTTCCCAGAACAATGGAGACTGTTATATCTCCATATTAATACCCATGATTTTGGAATGAGATGTTCAACGAGCAGGTGTCCACATACTTTGGGTCATGTAGTGTTTGTCACCAGAGAAAGCATCTGAGCGAGCGAAACAGCACCCTTCTATATGAAGTTAATGTATCTGATGCTGTCTGGACAGAAAAAGTATGACATACCATACTCTTCTGGTCCAGACAGCATCAGATACAGTTGAAGTCGGAAGTTGACATACACCTTAGCCAAATACATTTAAACTCAGTGTTTCACAATTCCTGACATTTAATCCTAGTAAAAATCCCCTGTCTTGGGTCAGTTAGGATCTATATTTTATTTTAAGAATGTGAAATGTCAGAATAATAGTAGAGAGTGACTTATTTCAGCTTTTATTTCTTTAATCACATTCCCAGTGTGTCAGAAGTTTACATACACTCAATTAGCATTTGGTAGCATTGCCTTGTTTAACTTGGGTCAAACGTTTCGGGTAGCCTTCCACAAGCTTCCCACAATAAGTTTGATTTCCCCATGGTGTCAAGCAAAGAGGCACAGAGTTTGAAGGTAGGCATTGAAATACATCCACAGGTACACCTCCAATTGACTCAAATTATGTCAATTAGCCTATCAGAAGCTTCTAAAGCCATGATATCATTTTCGGGAATTTTCCAAGTTGTTTAAAGGCACAGTCAACTTACTGTATGTAAACTTCTGACCCACTGGAATTGTGATACAGTGAATGAGAAGTGAAATAATCCGTCTGTAAACAATTGTTGGAAAAATTGCTTGTGTCATGCACAAAGTAGATGTCCTAACCGACTTGCCAAAACTATAGTTCTTTAACAAGAAATTTGTGGAGTGCTTGAAAAACGTGTTTTAATGACTCCAACCTAAGTGTCTGTAAACTTCCGACTACAACTGTACATGGTCTACACAGACTGAGACAGAGGTGCGCTGCTGCGTCTTTCTGTAGGCGCGTGTCTCGCTCAAATGAACTGTTGATATTTCTATATTTTATTTGGACAGGCAAGGAGGTGCGGTAGGGTGGGCCAGGCCTCCTAAGGCCCTGACAGGAAGAGGACTTAATAATTGTCTGAACAAACCCGAGCCCTCCTCTGGTTTGCTCTGGTGAGACATAAATCATTTCAATGTTATACGGTTGAGACTTGAACATGTGGACTCCCTTGTCTGTCACCATCTAAGAGCCAGGTATGTTGGCATCGACAGCATGCAACACATTTCAACCAGATCTTCTTCAGGCAATGCAACAGGACTGCGAGCAGGGGGTCTAGAGGATTAGAAAGTGCAGAGCGCCAATCTACTGTTATCTATCGAGCTACATCAGTGATAGGGGATCGGGGTCTCATGAAGGAAATGCACAGCTACAGTCCAAACCACAGAAAGGGTTAACAACGGATGTACCTGTACTGTTGTTTAGTCTCATTTTGACTCACTTCACTCACTGTGTTGTGAAGCAAGGGGAGGCTGAGAACAGAATAGGACAATAGGAGAAGGGGAAGATCGGCAAATAGATAGAGTGTAGAGTTTTGGCTTAAACTCCCAGTTTGATTTTAAACCGAAACCTTTTTTCATCTTTGGTTTACCAAGTCTTCGACAGGGACTTCACATTAGGATGTTACAGTGTAACACCTGATCTTATGGCAACGTACACAAACAACAATTATCCAAAGTCATCTAGATAGCAAACCAAGAAAACCTCACCTGTCCTGTCCCACCATTTCCCCTAAACTTCTACATTTGGAGAAAGAGAGATATGGTGTGAGAGATTAGCCTATATGGATGTGTTTGTGTCTGTGTGTGTGTACTTGTGTGAATGCATGTACTTGTGTGTACAGTGCAGTCGGAAAGTATTCAGACCCCTTGAGTCTTTCCACATTTTGTTAGGTTACAGCTGTATTCTAAATCTACACACAATATCCGATAATGACGAAGCAAAAACAGGTTTTTAGAAATGTTTGCTACTTTATTTAAAATATAAACAGAAATATCACATTTACATAAGCATTCAGACCCTTTACGCAGTACTTTATTGAAACACCTTTGGCAGTAATTACAGCCTTGACCCTTCTTGGGTATGACACTACAAGCTTGGCACACCTGTATTTGGGGAATTTCTCCCATTCTTCTCTGCAGATCCTCTCAGGCTCTGTTAGGTTGGATGGGGAGCATTGCTGCACAGCTTTATTCAGGTCTGTCCTGAGATGTTCGATCGGGTTCAAGTACAGGCTCTGGCTGGGCCACTCAAGGACATTCAGAGACTTGTACCGAAGCCACTCCTGTTGAAGTTTGAACCATCTCCCCAGTCTGAGGTCCTGAGCGCTCTGGAGCAGGTTTTCATCAAGGATCTCTCTGTACTTTGCTCCATTCATCTTTTTCTCGATCCTGACTAGTCTCCCAGTCCCTGCCGCCGAAAAACACCTCCACAGCATGATGCTGCCACCACCATGCTTCACCGTAGGGATGGTGCCAGGTTTCCTCCAGATGTGACGCTTAACATTCAGGCCAAAAAGTTCAATCTTGGTTTCATCAGACCAGAGAATCTTGTTTCTCATGGTCTGAGAGTCTTCCCATTTGGCAAACTCCAAGCGGGCTGTCATGTGCCTTTTACTGAAGAGTGGCTTCAGTCTGGCCACTGTACCATAAAGGCCTGATTGGTGGAGTGCTGCAGAGATGGTTGTCTTTCTGGAAGGTTCTCCCATCTCCACAGAGGAACTCTAGAGCTCTGTCAGTAACCATTGGGTTCTTGGTCACCTTCCTGACCATGGCCCTTCTCCCCCAATTGCTCAGTTTGGCCGGGCGGCCAGTTCTAGGAAGAGTCTTGGTGGTTCTAAAATTCTTCCATTAAAGAATGATGGAGGCCACTGTGTTCTTGGGGAACTTCAATGCTGCAGATATTTTTTGGTACCCTTCTCCAGATCTGTGCCTCGGCATAATCCTGTCTCGGGGCTCTATGGACAATTCCTTTGACCTCATGGCTTGATTTTTGCTCTGACATTCACTGTCAACTGTTGGATGTTATATAGACAGGTGTGTGCTTTTCTAAATCATGTCCAATCGATTGAATGTACCACAGGTGGACTCTAGTCAAGATGTAGAAACATCTCAAGGATGATCAATGAAAACAGGATGCACCTGAGCTCAATTTCGAGTCTCATAGCAAAGGGTCTGAATACTTATGTAAATAAGGTTTTTCTGTTTTTATTTGTAATAAATTTGCAAAAATGTCTAAAAACCTGTTTTCGCTTCGTCATTATGGGGTATTGTGTGTAGATTGCTGAATATTTAAAAAAATCCATTTTAGAATAAGGCTGTAACGTAACAAAATGTGTAAAAAGTTATCAAAACTTTGAAATAACACATATGGAATCATGTAGTAACTAAAAAAGTGTTAAACAAATCAAAATATATGTGATCCGATTCAGGAAACTAGGCATATGTTGCATGTCACAACTACACAGGAGAGCCGTTTGAACGTAAAAAAATGGAAGTCCCAGAGTTATCTCTGCTGCAGAGGATAAATTCTTTAGAGTTAACTGCACCTCAGATTGCAGCCCAAATAAATGCTTCACAGAGTTCAAGTAACAGACACATCTCAACATCAAATTGTTCAGAGGAGACTGCGTGAATCAGGCCTTCATGGTCGAATTGCTGCAAAGAAACCACTACTAAAGGACACCAATAATAATAAGAGACTTGCTTGGGCCAAGAAACACGAGCAATGGACATTAGACAGGTGGACATCTGTCCTTTGGTCTGATGAGTCCAAATTTGAGATTTTTGTTTCCAACCGCCGTGTCTTTGTGAGACGCTGAGTTGGTGAACAGATGATCTCTGCATGTGTGCTCCACCATGAAGCATGGAGGAGGAGGTGTGATGTTGTGGGAGTGCTTTGCTGGTGACACCGTCTGTGATTTATTTAGAATTCAAGGCACACTTAACCAGCATGGCTACCACAACATTCTGTAGCGATACGCCATCCCATCTGGTTTGCGCTTAGTGGGACTATCATTTGTTTTTCAAAATGACAATGACCCCAAACACACCTCCAGGCTGTGTAAGGGCAATTTGACCAAGGAGAGTGATGGAGTGCTGCATCAGATGACCTGGCCACCACAATCACCCGACCTCAACCCAATTGAGATGGTTTGGGAGGAGTTGGACCGCAGAGTGAAGGAAAAGTAGCCAACAAGTGCTCAGCATATGTGGGAACTCCTTCAAGACTGTTGGAAAAGCATTCCAGGTGAATCTGGTTGAGAGAATGCCAAGAGTGTGCAAAGCTGTCATCAAGCCAAAGGGGGGCTTCTTTGAATAATCTAAAATCTAAAATTTATTTTCATTTGTTTAACACTTTTTTGGTTACTATTTCATAGTTTTGATGTCTTCTACAATGTAGAAAATAGTAAAAATAAAGAAAGACCCTTGAAAGAGTAGGTGTGTCCAAACCTTTGACTGGTACTGTATGTATGTGTGTGTGTGTGTGCATGCATGTGTCTGTGTGTGTAATGGGAAAGGGGATACCTAGTCAGTTGCACCACTGAATGCATTCAACCAAACCACTCTGAATCAGAGAGTTGCGGGGGACTGCTTTAATCAACACCCACGTCATCCGGGGTGCAGTTGTTGGGTTTTAACTGCCTTGCTCAAGGGCAGAACGGCAGATTTTTCCACCTTGCCAGCTCTGGGATTCAAACCAGCGCCCTTTCGGTTACTGGCAAAATACCTGCCGCCCCTCAAATGTCAGGGAGTGGAGTTGTGCACATTATCTTGAGGTGTCTTGCTATATCCCTGTGCAGCTGTGCCTTGCCTGAGCTCTGTTCTATTCCGTGTAGAGCGGTGGGATGTTGGGTTGGGTAGGAATGCAAGGACACATGGAGGGACCAGTCCCACACACTCACCACACACAAACACACACCACACCGCATATGAATCAAAAACCCAACTCCAGTTCAGTTCATTAACTGCTCTGTCATCTCAAAGTCTCTCACACCACTCTATAAATACCTTACTTTCCCCAAAAAATTTGTTTTCCCTTTTTTTCAGCACATGAAAACGCTTTACTGCATCTTCCAGTTCTTTCTGATGTGGGCTCTTTATTTTGTACATTTGAACAAACCACACAATGGTGGTTCCGCGTCGAGAATATTAAAACATTCTCCTGGGGGAAGACAAAAGGTTTGAAGTTTTAATAGGGTAGTCTTAAATAAAACTCCTCTTTGAGTTTAACAGCTATATAATGTGGGACAGTTATGGGTTTAGTTTCTAGTTGAATTGCAACTTATTTTCTGTTACGGTCCGAGAGATCAGGGGGCTGAGGTCTGACTGGTATGCCTGGTATCCACAACACTGAGTGAATCCACAAACGGCTCCCTATTCCATATAGAAACATTTGTCTCTCTACAACATCTTTATGATCTAAAACATCTGTATGAGATTAGGAATGAGGTGTTTTCACAGCAATACAAATACAGACACAAAGGAATAAACACAAAGGAATGAAATGTTGCATTAAAATCATCAAAGACTTCATGCTTCATCGACCAAAACTAAATCTAGACAACAGAAGGATCAGATTTAAACATAAAGTAAAGATCTATAAAAGGTTGTTTCTCTGAGTTGTTCTTTGCTGCATGGTACTCTTGGGTGACTCAGCACATCAGCAAGGAGAAAAGGAAACATTGGACATTGTTGGTCACCGCCTTTCAAAGTGTGTTGCATTATGGGGGGGGGGGAATGGTCTAACTTGCACTTACATGTGACTACATGAACTTTACAGAAATCGTGTGATCAAAGGTCGACTGCAAGTTTCTGCAGTTGCTCTTCACCGACTTCACAGTAGCTTCACCAATTTCACAATAGAGCCTGTGGGAGGCGCTATCGTGAAGCAGTCATTCGGGTATTTTGTTAGACTCAAGCGAACGTGACCAAAGAGGTGACTGAAACAGGAACCAACTTTGCCGCAATTCATGTGACGCTTTCTCTCTCACCATTTGATTTCTTTTTTCCGTTTATGAGACTGTGATATGGGGGTTGGAGACATGTTTATTCCGACATGATAAAGAACAACTGTTATTAACGACGCTGCACTGAGCCTTGCTGTTGGAAAACCACATCAGTGTCCGACTTTCGGGTGTCGCAGACGCACCTCCCCCGACTTCACTCCTCTACAGCCGGTTGCTTTCGCCTTACCACTCAAACGTCAAACGAGCCCCATGACTCTTCCACTCTTTCCCTCCTTTTACACACATACCGGGCACCCCCCTCTGGTACATACCGGTATTACATTGTTTCAATAGACCCTCTTTCACAGTCATGACACAACTCAGCCTCTGTTTATCTTTTTTCTTGGTGATGCCGCCCAGGTGAATATATGAAGAGATTTTTCACAATTCATCTTTCCTAGATGCATCCTCTCTCCTCTCCTCCATCTCAAAACGCATTGGAGAAGAAAGTCTGGACCATGGACCTTCTCCTTCAATACGGTTGAAGGAGGAGAAAAAGAGAATGCAAGGAATCGTCACAAGACGAATTGAGCCATGGACTATCTGGCTGATATTGTACTTAATTTAACACCAATATATCGGGCCTTGCTATAGATATGACCACACACACACACACACACACACACACACACACACACACACACACACAGGCACACATGCACGTTGTTGGTAGGATCACACACACACACACACTCTGATAGGATTCAGTGTAAACTGAGTCATGTGCTTTCTGCTCTGTGAGAAAACTTCAGTTCAGTGAGCTGCTGAAGTGCTTTCTCGAATTTTGAGTTGATGTCTAATAAAACGACATTAAGGACTTTTTACCTCCCAAACAACCTGGCGTGTGTGTGTGTGCGCATACGTGCATGCACGTGTGTGTGTGTGTAGTCATGTGTGATTGCGATTGTGAGCGTCTGTCATATGTGAGCAACTGTGTGTCTGTGTCGCTATGTGTGTGTTCTAGCAACAGTGGGTATGTGTGTGTGTGTGTGTGTGTATGTGTGCACTAGCGACAGTGCATTCATGTGTGTGTATTTGTATGTGTGTGGTGATGTGCGTGTGAAACAGAGCCAACACCTTGAAAAATCAACTAATTAAACTGTGCGAAAAGTGCAGAACCCACCGCACCAGAGAGTATGTGCATGTCATTACTGCCTGCATTACTGACACTGACCCAGATCGAGAAAAAGAGAACAGAACAAAGAAAGAGTGAGAGAGAGAGAGAGCGAGAGAGAGTGTGTGTGCATGTGTCCATGCACGCGTGTGTGTGTGGCAAGGGATAAAAAAAAGAAATAAACAAAATCTATGGAATAAAAACTCAAATTCAACCAGAAAAAAAGGGTTTGGTTTGAAAAGCAAACTGGGAGTTTAAGAGTATCTTTGAAGTATATCACAAGCCCTGTGACTGGGATTAGAGCTGTGTTAAGTCGAAGCAGAAGTTGTGTGCCTGGCCATGGGGCTTTGATGGCTGCGCTGTGGTGTTTGAAGTGGTTAGCAGAGGGATGGGAGCAGCGTGTGGCGTCAGTGGGACAGACGGGAGGCAGGCGGAGGGGGAGGCAGGTGGGAGACATGGGAGAGTTAGGGAGGGAGGGGAGAGGCAGGGAGGCGACAGCACGGGGCTGGGGAGCGGGGGGGGTGGAGGGGAGGTAGAGTGTGGGGAGACCCGACCACGGGGCAGGGAGAGAGAGAAGGAGGAGGAGAGAGAGTGTGACAGAGTAGCTCCGAGGGGGAGCAAGGGTGGCGACAGCACCGGCTGAGGGGGATTCAACCAGGGTGGAAAGAGAGTGAGAGAAAAGGGATAGAGAGGAGGGAGGAGGAGAAGGAATGCTAGAGAAGAAGAAGAAGAAGAAGAAGAAGGCTGAGTGCCGGCTGGGTGGTTTTCAGATCCAGGGTCTGGGACCAGGCACAGTCAGAGCTCTGATATCATCCACACACATACTGTGATGATGCAACCATCCTCAGATACACGTCCAATACGTGTTAGAACCCTTCCCCTCCAATGTGCGTGTGTTTATGAGTGTGTGTGTGTGTGTGTGTGTGTGTGTGTGTGTGTGTGTGTGTGTGTGTGTGTGTGTGTGTGTGTGTGTGTGTGTGTGTGTGTGTGTGTGTGTGTGTGTGTGTGTGTGTGTGACCACTGCTCCATGACCACCGTGACAAGAGCCTGAAGAAAATTCACTATAGGTTTCAATGTGTTCTCTCTACCTCTGACGGAAAATCCTGCTATTAGGTACCATGACGAGTGCGTTAAAAAAGTAATTTGGGGTTTCATATTCATGTTAGCTATACTGCAACTATACATTTCGCTTACGTTGAACACCCCTGTGACCTCTCTCGAATTTGTTTGATTTCTCAATTTAAAAAAAATGTTTTACGTAAGCAATTCAATTCCTCAAATGTCAGATAATCCTATTATTTCACAGTGATAACCAGAGGTTCCCTTTCAGTCAGTCAGTCAGTCGGTCAACTCGGTAGAACAGCTATGGGGAGTTTGCTCGCCAGCGTCCTCTACTGAAAAACATTAGAATCATGCCGGACAATGCCAATGAACACCGTGCCTCGCCTGAAGCCTTCCACAGCTGATACACCCGAGACACGGATTCATTCCTTCAATTCTTCTGCTCTTCACCTCGAGCTGGGCAGAACGATTCACACATTTCTTTTAAAAAATAACATTGAAACGCAGAGGCATATCAGGCTGCAGATATTGAGATGAACGAGATGCAAGACCTCGCTCTCACACAGTTACACACAGTATTTTTTTGTGCATGTGCACGGGACCGCTTCTCACTTTTCACAGCGTGGTAGCCAGGGCACCAAACACCAAAAGAGCAGAGAAGTTGAGCTTCGCGCATTAACGCTCTTAGTTGTTGTGGAAATTGACACACTATGCTGTTTACTTTCTGCATCTACGTCATATCGCTGAGTCTATCTTCATGGAGGGTCAATTTGTTAGTTATTCTTCTGCCTGTTTAGCCTCGCTAACCTGACTAGCAGGCTGTTAAGTTCAGGACCTTGCCCACAGTCATCTGGTTTCACAGTGTCTTTGAATGATACTCACGTGTGTTGCTTTGTATTTCTCATCTGGGTGCATGCTCAGGCTTCCCTGGATCGAACCAGCTCGTGCGACAACAGTTGCTGGCTGCGTCCAAGCTCACTCGATAGGCATGTAGCCTTAGAAGGCTTGGTGGGACTGAAGTTGACTTTCCTCTCCTGAGTGCCTGTACCTCTGTGGAGTTGCAGGATACTGGGGTGGATCTGGGCTCGTGGCCGGATCACATGAAGCTATCCTCCCAGCATGGTGATTATAGAGCTGGCTGATATCTCGTTTTCCTTCAGTGTTACACAGGACTCATGTTCGGATGACGACACGTTTGTTTTCTGAGACAGGCTTCGGGGGTCGCTCATTGAGCTATGTCGCCGAGCGGCTGTTTCCGTCCCCCTAAGGCAGAATGCGTCTTGGTTCGGTGGGAAATAACCGCCACCGGTGCAGGCCGCAGTCAAGTCAAATCAAATGTTATTTGTCACATGAGCCGAATACAACAGGTATTACCTTACCGTGAAATCCTTACTTACAAGCCCTTAACCAACAATGCAGTTCAAGAATAGAGTTAAGAAAAGATTGACTAAATAAAGTTAAGTAAATAACAATAATGAGGCTATATACAGGGGGTGCTGGTACCGAGTCAATGTGCAGGGGTACAGGTTAGTCAAGGCAATTTGTACATGTAGGTAGGGGTAAAGTGACTATGCATAGATAATAAACAGCGAGTAGCAGCAGTGTAAAAACAAAGGGGGGGGGGTCAATATAAATAGTCCGGGAGGCCATTTGATTAATTGTTCAGCAGTCTTATGGCTTGGAGGTAGAAGCTGTTAAGGAGCCTTTTGGACCTAGCTCTGGTACCACCTGCCGGGCGGTAGCAAAGAGAACAGTCTATGACTTGGGTGACTGGAGTATTTGACACGTTTTGTCGATGGGCTAAAGACCTTAATGGGGCCAGCCGCATTCAGCCAACCTGATGTTGCATGGGTCTCCCACTTCATGGATGTGGAGGGGATGGAGGGGGCAGGGCTTGTCTACACGCCTCCGGTGGAAGGGAAGCTAGCTGGCTACCTAGCTCCGTTGGCTAATAAAGTTAGGCGAATTGAAACAGCACGAGCCTGCATTCAAAACAAATATCCCCCCTCCCCCGCATCCCGCATCCCATTTCCCATTAACATGACGGAGGCTCACGCTTGAGCCTTTTACTTTCGGTTTTAGTCCACCAGCTTCAAACAGGTGTAAAAACGATGTTTTTTGTTATTGAAAATATATTTCACATCGATTTAGATGGTTCAATGATTCCCTACGCTATTCAGTGCCTGTTTTCTCACATTACCTGACATTACCTGAATTTTAGCAACCAGGAAATTACAGAGCTCCCCGGTTTCCACGGTTTCCACTAGACAACACAACCGCAAAGTCAAAACAACTTTCACACTTTGACTACAGAAGCCGGCCCGGCGGGAGAAATCAATAGGCGAATCTCACATCCAAACACAATACTGGCGGCTAAGTAATACTGTGAAACACTATCATTCCACTATTACTGCAGATATATTATAGACATTTCCAGGAATTACATTGCAAAAAAAAAAAAAAAAAAGATCCTATGTGTAAAACCTTTAAGCCTAAATTTCTCACACAGTTTCCTGCCAGTTTCCGGCCTCAAGGATCAAAATTTCTCATCTTAATTCTGTAGAAAGCTGAAAAAAGACCTCCTTCCGCAGTTCATTCCATTCACAACATTACTGTTTATTGCTCTCTGCTATTGATTAGCAGTTAGAACTTCTTCGGTTAAAACATATCCTTAACCACAGATCTAGGGTCAGATTATACCTAACCAGATTATCTGACTCCGTACCGGTGATTATGAGCAGCAACTTCGACCTATTTAGTTAGAATCAAGCCAATTTTTACAACGTAGCACAAGAGTTGAAGCGCTTTTCACTATATAAAGAAATACGTGTGACATTGTGGTTGGGAACAGCAACTTCTACCTACTCCATTAGAATCTGGCAACAAACAAAAAAACGTTCATTTAACTAGGCAACTCAGTTAAGAACAAATTCCTATTTACAATGACGGCCTAATTGCGCTACATAAATACAAATGTGTTGTTCAGGTAAGCCCAGCTGCTAGGTAGTGTCTCCAATTGCACCCTATTCACCATAAAGTGCAAGAGTTTTGACCATGGCTCTGGCCAAAAGTAACACACTATATATTGAATAGAGTGCCAGTTGGGATGCACACAGTCTTCCTTTATCAGTAACACCACAGGTGAAGGGCAGCTGATGGAATGTGTTCTCTCCCTGTAGGTGGGAGTGAGGGCACGGCAGAGCAGCTGGTCTACAGGGCAGCTAGTGTACAGAGCATATCAAGGTGGTACCTGTTGATCACAGGTACTGAGAGGTAGGAGTAAAGTACACCCAACAGCCAAGTCTCTGCCAATGCCAATGCCATGCTCTCTCACTGTCAGCTCTGAGTTCACCTGTACTGCACTGTAGCAAAACCTCAGAAACGGGTGTGTTTGTATGTGCATGTGTAAGTGAGAGTGCGAGAGATAACAAGAAAACGGGCGAATAGGTAGAGGGAGGAGAGAGAGAACAAGCGATAGTGGTAAAAATGACAGAGAAGGATTGAGGGAGAGAGAGACAGACAGGAACATAGAGGGAGACACCAAGCAGCAAACATTCACAGGGCCAGATTAACAAATCATAGGTGCCTGTTTTTTTTGGGGGGGGGGGGAACTCAGTCAGGCTCTCAACCTACTGTTGACAGTGAGAATACACAAGGTGCATTTTTAAATAGTGTTACGCATCAACAGTTTCTCTTATGTCACTCAATTAGGCATGTCAGCTAAAATTGATAAATTAGTCTAGCCAGCTATCTAAACTTGTAGTAGAAATGGCTGAATACCGACCGGGCATGCAGGGCATATGCCCAGGGGCCCTTAATTCCATGGGGCCCCCATTCATTTTTTGTTAGTCACTCTCACTCAATAATGTCACAGTGGAATTATGTTTTTCGAAATTTTTACAAATTAATTACAAATGGAAAGTTGAAATGTCTTCAGTCAATAAGTATTCATGATTTTTGAATGACTACCTCATCTCTGGACCCCACACATACAGATAATTGTAAGGTCCCTCAGTCAAGCAGTGGATTTTAAACACAAATTCAACCATAAAGACCAGGGAGGTTTTCCAATGCCTTGCAAAGAAGGTGTTACGCGGAGTGGAACAGGGGAACCCAAGAGCAGACTCAGATGAGGAGACTGGGATGAAGCAACCAAGGTATTTATTGAAACACGGGAAGAAGATGGAGTGCAGGCCAGGGGAAGCTTGGGTGGGTTGCAGGAAACCAGGTACGGAGGCTGAGGCTGGAATGAGAGGGGTTGGAACAGGGTAAGCAGGTCCAGGGGGGAATCCAAGGGAGTAGTAGAGTGTGGAATCCAGGACAGAGTAGCAGGATGATGAGATGTGGGACTGGAGACAGCGACCAGAGTCAGAGCGGGCAGAACTGTAGCGGAGAGGAAAACAGCGTCAGGCAAGGGAAAACAGGCACAACAGGAACAAACGGCTAGAAACATAGACTGACTGAGCAGAGATTACGATCTGGCAGCACGGAAGTGGCAGGGATGAGTATTTGTAGAGGTCTTGATTATGGAACAGGTTGCAGTTGGTGGGGATCTGCTCTGACTCCAGCACACCCGTCGCTGCCCACACAATCACACAGAGAGGGAGAGGGAGAGAGTACTGGGGGAGTGGCAGCAGGTCAAGGAGACACAGGATGAGCAGCAGAGGGCGTTGCAGGAGCAGATGTGACAGAAGGGTACCTATTGGTGGATGGGTAATAAAAGCAGACATTGGATATCTTTTTTTTTTTTTACCTGTATTTAACTAGGCAAGCCAGACTTCTTAAGGCTAGGCGTCCCGCTAGCGGGACAACTTCCGGTGAAGCTGGAGGGCGCACAATTCAAATAAATAATCATAAAAATTATGGATATTAAACATTTAGGTACATACAAGTGTCTTAAAGCAGTTAAAAGCTTAAATTCTTGTTAATCTAACTGCACTGTGTTAAGCGGAGCAGCACAGGGTAACCCAAGAGCAGACTCAGACCAGGAAACAGGGATGAATGAACCAAGATATTTATTTTAACACGGGGAGAGATGAAGTGCAGGTCCAGGGAAGCTTGGATGAGTTGTAGGAAACCAGATATGGAGGCTGAGGTTGGACTGAGCTGGGTTGGGACAGGGTAAACAGGTCCGGAGGGGAATCCAAGGGAGTAATGATGAGTTGAATCCAGAACAGGGTAGCAGGGTGGTGAGATGTGGAACAGGAGACAGGAACCAGAGTCAGAGCGGCAAAACTGCAGTGAGATGAGAAACAGCGTCAGGCAAGGAAATAGGCACCGCAGGATACAGGATCTTAAATAACAACAAATATCTAGAAGCAAGACTTGATTATAGAACAGGTTGCAGCTGGTGGGGAACTGCTCTGACTCCAGCACACCTGTCTCCAACCACACACACACAGAGAGAAGAAGAGGGAGAGAACTGGAGGAATGGCTGCAGGTCAAGGAGACACCGGATGTCCACTAGGGGGTGTAGCAGGAGCAGACGTGACACACCGTCCGATTTACAGTAGGCTTTAAAGCGAAAGCATGCCATGCGAGTGTTTGAGGACGGCGCCCCACATCAAAATATTTTTCCACCAGCACAGGTTTCATAAATTCACAAATAGCAATTAAATATTCACTTACTTTTTGAAAATCTTCCTCTGATTTGTCATCCAAAGGGTCCCAGTTACAACATGTAGTGTCGTTTTGTTAGATAAAATCTGTCTTTATATCCCAAAAAGTATGTTAAGTTGGCGCCATTGATTTGAGTAGTTCACTCGTTCAACATGCAGAGAAAGGAATCCAAAAAGCTACCGCTAAACTTTGTTAAAACAAGTCAAAATACGTTTCTATTTAATCCTCAGATACCCTAAAATGTAAATAAAATATAATGTTTCATACGGAAAGAAGTATGTTCAATAGGAAAACAATATTAGCAGGTGTGTGTCCTCTTCGTCACGAGCGCATACACGAATATCCAAGTCTGCGTCCTTGTATCAAAACTCATTATTCTTCCTTGTTTTGGAAGAAACAAACCTGAAACCTCGAACAAAGACAACTGACACCCAGTGGAAGCCATAGGAATTGCATTCTGGGAGCTAGATTGGGGTCTCAAAAAAAGAAATTCGGGTTGGTTTTTCTTTGGATTTTCTCCTACCATATCTATTGTGTTATAGTCTCCTACATTATTTTAACATTTCTACAAACGTCAGAGTGTTTTCTTTCCAATGGTATCAATTATATGCATATCCTGGCTTCAGGGCTTGAGCAACAGGCAGTTTACTTTGGGCATGTCAGTCAGGTGGAAATTGAGAAAAATAGACCCTAGGCTGAAGAAGTTTTAAGAACATATTCTTATTTACAATGGCGGCCTACACCGCCAAACCCGGACAACGCTGGGCCAATTGTGCACCGCCCTATGTGACTCCCAATCACAACCAGTTGTGATACAGCCTGGATTCAAACCAGGGTGTCTGGCACTAAGATGCAGTGCTTTAGACCACTGCGCCACTCCCTTTGAGCATGGTGAAGTTATTAATTATTGTCGAGCAACAAAATCTCGCTTAGGGCCCCCAAAAGGCTAGGTCTGGCCCTGTCTCTCCCTCAGTTACCCACATGGGCCCCCTACCTCTTCTCCTCCCCCGTCTGATGATTAGCAGAGCGGCATCAGGCAGTAACAGGCTGTCTACACTCATTGAGAGTGGGCTCCTAAGTCCTCCTGTGGTTGGCAGTTGCAGTAAAAAAAGAAAAAATATATACTACATACAGTTGAAGTTGGAAGTTTACATACACTTAGGTTGGAGTCATTAAAACTCGTTTTTCAACCACTCCACAAATTTCTTGTTAAACAAACTATAGTTTTGGCAAGTCGTTTAGGACATCTATTTCGTGCAAGACACAAGTAATTTTTCCAACAATTGTTTACAGACAGATTATTTCACTTATAATTCACGTATCATAATTCCAGTGGGTCAGAAGTTTACATACACCAAGTTGACTGTGCCTTTAAATAGCTTGGAAAATTCCCGAAAATGATGTCATGGCTTTAGCAGCTTCTGATAGGCTAATCGACATAATTTAAGTCAATTGGAGGTGTACCTGTGGATGTATTTCAAGGCCTACCTTCAAACTCAGTGCCTCTTTGCTTGGCATCATGGGAAAATCAAAAGAAATCAGCCAAGACCTCAGAAAAAAAATTGTAGACCTCCACAAGTCTGGTTCATCCTTGGGAGCAATTTCCAAACGCCTGAAGGTACCACGTTCATCTGTACAAACAATAGTACACAAATATAAACACCATGGGACCACGCAGCCGTCATACCGCTCAGGAAGGAGACGCGTTCTGTCTTCTAGAGACGAACATACTTTGGTACGAAAAGTGCAAATCAATCCCAGAACAACAGCAAATGACCTTGTGAAGATGCTGTAGGAAACAGGTTCAAAAGTATCTATATCCACAGTAAAACGAGTCCTATATCGACATAACCTGAAAGGCCGCTCAGCAAGGAAGAAGCCACTGCTTCAAAACCGCCATAAAAAAGCCAGACTATGGTTTGCAACTGCACATGGGGACAAAGATTGTACTTTTTGGAGAAATGTCCTCTGGTCTGATGAAACAAAAATGGAACTGTTTGGCCATAATGACCATCGTTATGTTCGGAGGAATAAGGGGGAGGCTTACAAGCCAAAGAACACCATCCCAACCGTGAAGCACGGGGGTGGCAGCATCATGTTGTGGGTGTGCTTTGCTGCAGGAGGGACTCGTGCACTTCACAAAATAGATAGCTTCATGAGGTAGGAAAATTATGTAGATATATTGAAGCAACATCTCAAGACATCAGTCAGGAAGTTAAAGCTTGGTCGCAAATGGGTCTTCCAAATGGACAATGACCCCAAGCATACTTCCAAAGTTGTGGCAAAAAGTTGTGGCAAAAATCTTCTGACCCACTGGGAATGTGATGAAAGAAATCGAAGCTGAAATAAATAATTCTCTCTGCTATTATTCTGACATTTCACATTCTTAAAATAAAGTGGTGATCCTAACTGACCTAAGACATGGAATTTCTACTAGGATTAAATGTCAGGAATTGTGAAAAACTGAGTTTAAATGTATTTGGCTAAGGTGTATGTAAACTTCCGACTTCAACTGTATATAATATATACTGTTTTGTATGTACTGTATATACTGTTTTGTTTTGCCTCTTGGGGCACCTACGGGCCTGGCCCCAGGGGCTTCACCCACTGTAAACCCCTGCATTAATCTGGCCCGGTACATCCATGTCCACTCCTAGCAGGTGTAATGTTTACAGCACTGTTGGGGTGATCAAGACAAACGTCCTGAGCAAATGCCCACCTGTTGCTCTCTCTGTTGATACAGTCCAGATCCGAGCAAGATCCTACCCACAACATGCCCATCCAACCTCTAGTTCAACATCTAGTTCCCTTGCTAGTCAACAATGACATCAGTTTAGTAAACAAGTCAGTTGGGTGAAGTTTGGTTATACACCCTGCCTCTCTCCCCCCTTCTTTCTCTCCCCCCTTCTTTCTCTCTCGGTTTCTCTCTCTCTCTCTCTCTCTCTCTCTCTCTCTCTCTCTCTCTCTCTCTCTCTCTCTCTCTCTCTCTCTCTCTCTCTCTCTCTCTCTGTTTCCCTCTGTTTCTCTCTCTCTCTCTTTGTCTAGCTCTCTCTCTGTGTCTCTCTCTCTCTCTCTCTGTTTCCCTCTGTTTCTCTCTCTCTGTCTCTCTCTCTTTGTCGAGCTCTCTCTCTGTCTCTCTCTCCCTCTGTCTGTGTATCTGTGTCTCTCTCTGTCTCTGTCGTGCTCTCTGTCTCTTAATTCAATTTAAATTCAAAGGGGCTTTAACGACATGGGAAATACGTTTACATTGCCAAAGCAAGTGAAATAAACAATCAAAAAATGAGAAGAAACAAAAAATAAAACAACAACAATAGAAATGAACAGTTTAGGTTGCAATCACAAAGGTTTGAACAATATAAAGGCATTTCAAATGTTATGTTAACAGCTTTGTCTCTCTCTGTCGTTCTTTCTCTATTTCTCTCTCTCTCTCTTTGCCACTCATCTGGGTCTTGTAACACATGACAGCTGAAGTAGGGTTTGAGGTGTGATTAAACGGCACATATCTATAAATTGCCAGTCAGCTAGTCAGCCAGCCAACCCTAGCCGGCTGACTAGCTGACTGGCTGGCTGTTTGAAAAGCCTCTCTCTGCTAAACACATGTACATGCAACACAGTCTGCAAAGTTAATGCAGATTATTTTCACCTGCATGGGGCATTCAGGATGGAGCATGCAAAATAGCAACCCCAAATGGGACGTGTTGGCAAAGTTGTGTCATTGCAGTGGTAGCAATTGTCCCATGTGTGTCAATGTATCAATAGGATGTGGATTTTTTATCTTCATACTGAATGAAAATAGCTACATCTAAATGAGTGAGAGACCACAGGAAATACAGTTGAAGACTTGAAGGTGTGAATATTACCGATGACAGTACACACACCTCCCCAGTTATGTTATCTGTGAGATCTACTGGTCCCTGCTACAGAAAAATACTAATAGGCCCTGTTACTAGCCCTCTTCATGAGGCTCGACACAGGCATCAGACCCAGTGAGCGAGAGGGATGGAGGGAGAGGAGGAGGATAAGAGAGGATCAAGTGCTGTGGTCAGGGTGAGGGATGGAGTGAAGGAGCAAAGGAGGGGTGGAGAGGGTTGGGTCGGAACAGAGCAGAACTGGATAGAACTGAGGACCAACTCAAGCCTGGTGCCTGGGCTTGTTGCTGTCTCACTCTCCCCTGGTCTCGCCTTCCTACCACTGTGGGAATCTGGCCTAACTCAGTGCTGCAGCTACACAATTTGAGAGTATCTTACAAGCAGCTCAGTGACGAGTAAAAGTCTGTATTTCATATTACAGTACACCTGCTGTATTAGAAATAGATTACCAAAGCAAGTACTGTGTGATGACAAACAGTACAATACCTTAGAATAGACTGTATTATACTGTAAAAAAGGTAAATGCTAGCATAATCAGAATGTATTAATGAACGGATGAATGAAATTCATCGAGGGGAGGGGTTTGTATTTCACAGTATTTTACTGTAATTACAAGGGATTGGTGCAAGCAGGTTGGCTGCTAGGTAAAGTGTTTACACATTACAACATATGAATGTATATTTGGTGTTTTTTATCACCTTAACAAAGGCTTCCAAACTTCAAATAAAATCAAATTGTATTGGTCACATACACATATTTAGCAGATGTTATTGCGGGGGTAGCGAAATGCTTCTGTTCCTAGCTCCAACATTGCAGTAGTATCTAACAATTCACAACAATACACACAAATCTAAAAGTAAAAGAATGGAATTAAGAAATATATTAGGACGAGTAATGTCGGAGTGACATTGACTAAAATACAGTAGAATACAGTATATACATATGAAATGATTCAAACAGTATGTAAACATTATTAAAGTGACTAGTGTTCCATTATGTACATGTCTATGTACATAGGGCAGCAGTCTATAAGGTGCAGGGTTGAGTAGCTGGGTGGTAGCCGGCTAGTGATGGCTATTTAACAGTCGGATGGCCTTGAGATAGAAGCTGTTTTTCAGTCTCTCGGTCCCAGCTTTGATGCACCTGTACTGACCTCGCCTTCTGGTTGATAACAGGGTGAACAGGCCGTGGGTTGGGTGGTTGATATCCTTGGTGATCTTTTTGGCCTTCCTGTGACATCGGGTGCTGTAGGTGTCCTGGAGGGCAGGTGATGTGTTGGGCAGACCGCACCACCCTATGGAGAGCCCTGCGGTTGCGGGCGGCGCAGTTGCAGTACCAGGCGGTGATACAGCCCGACAGGATGCTCTCGATTGTGCATCTGTAAAAGTTTTGAGGGTCTTAGGGGACAAGCCAAATTTCTTCAGCCTCCCGAGGTTGAAGATGCGCTGTTGTGCCTTCTTCACCACACTGGCTGTGTGGGTGAACCATTTCAGATTATCAGTGATGTGTACGCAAATGAACTTGAAGCTTTTTACCTTCTCCACTGCGGTCCTGTTGATGTGGATAGGGGCGTGCTCCCTCTGCTGTCTCCTGAAGTCCACGATCATCTCCTTTGTTTTGTTGACTTTAAGGTTATTTTCCTGGCACCACTCCGCCAGGGCTCTCACCTCCTCCCTGTAGGCTGTCTCATCATTGTTGGTAATCAGGTCTACTACTGTTGTGTCGTCTGCTAACTTGAGGATTGAGTTGGAGGCGTGATTGCCACGCAGTCATGGTTGAACAAGGAGTACAGGAGGGGGCTGAGCATGCACCCTTGTGTTGAGGATTAGCGTAGTGGGGGCAGCCCAGGACCCAGGTGCACAGGGTTCAGACCCAGGGCCTGAGCTTAATGATGAGCTTGGAGGGTACTATGGCGTTGAAGGCTGAGCTTTAGTCAATGAACAGCATTCTTACATAGGTATTCCTCGTGTCCAGATGGGATAGGGCAGTGTGCAATGCAATGGCGATTGCATCGTTTGTGGATCTATTTTTGTACCTTTATTTAACTAGGCAAGTCAGTTAAGAACAAATTCTTATTTTACAATGTTGGCCTACCCTGGCCAAACCCTCCCCTAAACTGGACGACACTGGGCCAATTGTGATACAGCCCAGGATCAAACCAGGGTCTGTAGTGACACCTCTAGCACTGAGATGCAGTGTCTTAGACTACTGCGCCACTCGGGAGGATGTGAGGGCCCTGATCTATTGGGGCGGTAAGCAAATTGAAGTGGGTCTAGGGTGTCAGGTAAGGCGGAGGTGATATGTGACCCTTAACGACAGAATGGTCGATATGATCCTGATGACAGAAGTGAGTGCTACGGGGCGAAAGTCATTTAGTTCAGTTACCTTTGCTTTCTTGGGTACAAGAACAATGGTGGACTGAGGTGGGAACAGCAGACTGGGAATATATGTAAACACTCCAGCCAAGCTGGTCTGCGCATGCTCCGAGGACGCAGCTAGGGATGCCGTCTGGGCCGGCAGCCTTGCGAGGGTTAACGCGCTTAAATGTCTTACTCACGTCGACCACGGAGAACGAGAGCCCACAGTCCTTGGGAGGGGGTTGCGTCAGTGGCTCCGTGTTATTTTCAAAGTGTGCGAAGAAGGTGTTTAGCCTGTGGCAGTGAATACAGGGCAAAACAGACCAAAAGGACATGGCAAAATGCTCAACCATTTCATGTTTAAGACTTGCTGCAACTCTAATCTGTCCCCTATACATTTTAAATTGATGGGTCACTACAACCACATAGGAGCTAAATTGGTACAGCATTCTCACTTACAGGTGCGACAAATATAGCCTCTTACAAGACACGCCTCCAAATATGTTAATGAGCCAGAAACAACAATACCATACACCCACTAGTGGTCAAAAAGTTTTAGACGCTCTAAATATACGGTACGGCACTGTACCGGAATTAGAGTACCATTCAAAATACAGTAATTTTCCCACAATGCACCATCATTTACAGTATGCTGCAGTCCACTAGCGGTCAAAAGTTTTTTGCCGCTCCAAAGATACGGTACGGCACTGTATTCTGTGGGGTGGAATTAGAGTATCATTCAAAATACAGTAATTTTCCCACAGTGCACCACAATTCATAGTATGCTGCAGTTAAATATTTCAGAGTTGTTTACTTTTGATATTTACCTAAAATTACCATATAAATTCAAGTTTTTCGTTACAGTGCCGCTATAGCTATATACAGACTTTCACTCACTCTGCTGCTCGTATAATACCACAGCATCTCCCTCTCGCTCTCGCTCTCTCTCTCTTTTCTCCCGATGTGTTTTTCACTCCTTTTGACTCTCTCTCTCTCTGCCTTCGATTCTCTCTCCTGTACTCATGCCCCCAGTGACAATTCTGTGCCAGAGAAAGACACATTTGGGCACACACACACACACACACACACACACACACACACACACACACACACACACACACACACACACACACACACACACACACACACACACACACACACACACACACACACACACACACACACACACACACCACGCACACATACGTGTGTGCACATGCACACACACAGCTGGGCCCCAGCTGCACACAAAGACTGGGGTTTGGAAATCAATGAAGGAGAAAGAAGAAAAAGTGGAAAGAGTTTAAATAAATTGGCACTTGAAAAAAGAAGAAACCGAGAAAGAGTGAGTGAGGGAAAGAGAGAGAGAACTGTGAGGAAAAAGTTAAATCGACTATCAGCTCAACAGTACAGCACAGTTGTAAATGAATCCAAGATCAAGTCGTAAGGCAAAGAGGTTAAAGGGGGATGACTCTTGCTGCACCTTAGCACAACGTGAACTCTTCTATCAGTCCACCTACTCAGAGACAGTGCTGTGAGATATAATATGTGTACACTTCATGAATGTACTTATTTATTTAGGCAGTTGTTATTGCGATGCCATGCATTATGATGCACCACACACAGTTCACTAGGCATTACAAATGTGCTTATATGCATTATGAAGAAGGTATTCATAGGACGTGCTAACAATGTCACACATTGAGTGCAAACGCGTACCTGCATCACCATGCTTACAATCATTCTCATATCAAACTAGGGAAGTCACATCTTTTGGAATTGTACACCATTTTCAATAGACTTGTCTCCATGAATACCCTGTAACATGATCTCCTGCAATCTGGAGACGATGGACAGCAATAGTCTCAACTTTGGTTGATATCTGTGGACATTGACAGTTTTATTTGGAAGACAGAGACTGTAATCAATAAGCGTCTTGGAGACAGAAGAAACGATGTCATAGCTTCTCTTTTTTTGGACAGACACTTTAATCTCTGTCTGTTGTGTTGGTGTTGCCAAATTCATTTGGTTTTATCTGAGGCATTGTCTCCAGCGGTTTCCGCACACACACACACGCATGCACACACGCACACTCAAGCACACACGGCTCCCAGAGAATGGAAGCTACAAAAAAAGGGAGATTAAATAGTCCCATCACCTGATCATTCTTTAGACGGCAATTAAAAATGTCCCCTCACCATCTCTTGCCATCAATATTTTTCTATGAAGCAACTATGCAAATATACATAGTTCAAAAATCTTCGAAAACGTTCAATATTTAGGACTGTTTTCATGTATTTTCTTCCCTAACTTCCATCTGTTGTACATTTTTGCATTAAGTCCTGTACCAACACAAGAGGAAA
This sequence comes from Salvelinus namaycush, assembly GCF_016432855.1. Lineage (NCBI taxonomy): Eukaryota > Metazoa > Chordata > Actinopteri > Salmoniformes > Salmonidae > Salvelinus > Salvelinus namaycush. Next base: position 7,287,194 of record NC_052326.1, read on the forward strand.
CGTCCGCAAACATCTGAGGCTGCATGTGTCAGAGCCATTTCACCTTGTCTTGTTGTGTGAATGAACAAAACACATATCCCAGGCGTTATAGTCCTCTGAGTCGTATTGAATCACATTGAATTCAGTCACAAAATCGTGTTGGCAAAATGACCTTCTTTTCTGCTTCATGGTAGGAACATCTCCTTGATCTTAGTTGCGACAGTCACAACACCATTTCACTTTCAACGACAGCTGACCCCCAAATCCACAAAGAAAAGTCATTGAACTTCTTTGTCTCAGAAACAACAAGCAAGTTCTGACCATGCCTCTAAACACAACGTGCATCATCAAATTATGCACACCTCAATCTCTTGGTTTGATGAGAGAAACTTCCCTGATCTACAAGTAATGTGGCGCTTGCTGTTTCTAGTTCCTTGTAAGTAATTACGGTAATATGTCTTTTTTTTTGACTACCTTTGCGTTAGTGTGAGTAGAACTGTGAAAAGGAGGCCCTGGGAAGACGGGCGCTATATTTAACAACGGAGGGGACGGTGTTGGGAGGCGCGCAAGCGACCACACACACCTCGCTCTGCCTCAACATGGGGAACACTCCTAGCAGTCAACTGTTGTGTGTGGCCTACATCTCATCACAGCCATAGTTCAAGTCAACGTTGCATGAATTTAACAGTAGCCTACAAGCAGCTCAGTTGCAACTAAAATGAAGTACACCTGCTGTGATAGAAATACGCTATCAAAGCAAGTACTGTGTAATGACACAAAGTACACAATACCATAACATTTACTGTATTATATTGTGAAACAGTAAATGCTACCGTAATCGGAATGAATTAATGAATGGATGAGGAGGGGTTTGTATTTCATAGTAGAGGCCTTAACAAAAGCTTCCAAACGTGCAGTGACTACAGGGCGAAACAGAACAAAAGGACATGGCAAAATGCTCAACCATCTAAGGTTTAAGGCTTGCTGCCACTCCAATCTGTCTCGTGTACATTTTACATTGATGGGGTCCTATAACCACATAGGAGTTCAATTGGTACTGCCGTCTCACTCATATGGGCGCAACAATTATAACCTCTTAAAGGCACGCCTCCAAATATATTCATGAGCCAGAAACAAAGCCATGGAGGCATGCCTAGGCATTTTTTTAATGCTCTCTACTTGTCAGTGTTCCAAACGGGACATTACCTACTTTTTTACCTAAACATGCTAACACCATCTGATAGAATTCATAGCAAGCAGTGCACTGGAATGACGTTCAGATGAACTGGAATGACATTCACTCTCATGGGATGGGTGGCCGAAAATAAGTACCTGAAAGCCACACCCCCAATAAGTCATGAACATGACCGCACTGAGGCATATCTCACTATGCTGCTATGGCTATATGCACCATGCCACTGCCTTCTTCATCTGTTCATTTAGCAAAAAGACAGCTCAAAATCCTGAGTGGAAAAGCAGCTGTCTAAGGCACTGCATCGCAGTGCTAGAGGCATCACTACAGACCTGGGTTCGATCCCGGGCTGTATCACAACCGGCCGTGATCGGAAGTCCCATAGGGTGGTGCACAACTGGCCCAGCGCTGTCCGGGTTAGGGGAGGGCTTGGCCGGGGTAGGTCGTCATTGTAAATAATAATTTATTCTTAAATAACGGTTCAATAAAATAACAATTAAAAAACAATCCAGTCCCTTTATCACAGTCAACACCTACAGTATATTTTAGCTGTAAAAATGCTACATTTTCTCTCAGCCTCATGGCAAAATGTGTAGAATAGCATGTAATTATCTATAAAACTGCACATGTTCCTTTCTGCCCAATGGCAAAACGTGTAGAATTGCAGGAAATTAGCTTTAAAACAGCAAATTCTTCTCTCAACTTCATGGCAAAAAGTGTAGAATAACATGAAATGATCTATAAAACTGCAACATTTTCTTGTTGCCCCATGGCAAAATGTGTAGAATTGCTACTGCTACTGTACCATGCACCACTAGTGGTCAAAAGGTTTTTGGAGCTCCAAAGATAAGGTATCATGATAAAGCAATTCTTTCCCCCACACAACATTTCCCACAATGCATTTACAGTGTTCTGCAGTAAAACGTTTCAGAGTATTTTGTTGTTGATAATACAAAAAAATGACAGTATAATTTACAGTTTCTCATTGCAGTGTGTGTGTGTGTGTGTGTGTGTGTGTGTGTGTGTGTGTGTGTGTGTGTGTGTGTGTGTGTGTGTGTTTGATAATCACTTATTTTCTCCACGATGTGAGAAAGTGGCTTTTACGGTCCCTCTCAAGTGTGTGTGTGTGTGTGTGTTTGATAATCACTTATTGTCTCCACGATGTGAGAAAGTGGCTTTTACGGTCCCTCTCAAATTTGTGTGTGTGCGTGTGTGTGTGACTCCCTGTAGCACTCTCCGGCTTCAGCTCCACTTGTCACTGTTAAATGATTGACATCAGCAGCTTGATGAGAAGCTATTCAGTATTTACATATGAAAACACTGAGCTACCTCAGTAATAACCTACATACATTACAAATAGATTGTTATAACACGCATGTTTTAATTGTAGACTACAAGTGTGGGGAAATGAGGAAGGACTTGGAGATGGCATTGGTAAATCAATTGTCTTAATTGAAATGTAGTTATTTTTGTTTGTTTGAAAATACAGTTAATCAAATAGATGAATATATTAACTTGCAATACTCGCGCAATAAAAAAAACGAATTGTATATTATAATACAATGCGTTTTTATTTGGTAAAGGAAAGTCAAAAGTATTTATCTGTTCTATTTTTCAACTCATTTGAATGATGTTATTCTTAATCATTTGCTAAATATAAATGATGCAGGAATACAAATATCTATTTTTGATCAATGGATCACAATAGTAGGCCTTTTAGGATTTTTGTAAATAATCGTTTCATTTGTTTGTATACCTACCCTGTCCAACTCAGTCCCTTTACTCTTGGTGTCTTTTGTCGTGTCTAGAATAAACGTTTTTTTCTGTTTGGGTGATATAACCAATACAACGCTTTTAATAATTGTAACACATGTTTCAATTGAGTTATTATATTCAAAACCAGTTATTATTATGCGCGCAATGATCACTGTAAACAAAATGTAAGCCTGTTGTGCATTGTTGTCTTGGAGGAAATATTGCGACCTGTTGCATTACAAATGCTGCTGTTCTTGTCTACCCCTTTCTTCTTTACAATATACTTTACAAGTGTTTTAAAATAAATACTTGGATATATTACAACAATCACGGAGAGACAAACAAAACGAACACAAAACGTGGGAGCTAAATCTTATGACAATGGGCTACAGTTGAAAATATGTACTCATTTTCAAACAAGGCATTATACTTAAATATAAGAACGTCTGATTATAATTCATTCTAATAGTAACACGTGGAAACATATGGGTCTATCAGTAAGTAGCCTAAAGATGTGCAGTTTCGCACTGCATTCACGTTGCCGCACAATTCTGGAATTTTAGGGTTATTTCTGTACTGGCACGTGTCTACTCGTTAAATTTACCATGTTTCGCTGTTTTGCAAATCTCTCTCTCTAAACATGCCATCAATTGCTGTTATGGCAAAAATGCATAATGATAATATCAGTGACATCGAAACCACATGTCACATACCTCTCTAGAATGTGCTGTTATTTTCCAAAGTTTTTAAATGATAAAAAAAACTTCTACTTAGAGAAACCAACCCGAGTCATTTACTATTCGATACTTTTCAATACCGTCGCAATAATGAAAGATCCGCTACATCATGAGATGTGAACGACATCACAAGGACGTGATAGCAATGTGTTCAAACAACTTCAACTACACAATGCGCTGAACAAGTCATATTCCATACCTCGATTCCTTCTCGGGTTCGCTTGCTTCCTTCGTTTGCCCCTACTCTCCTCTGCCATCATGCCGCTCAAGGCTCCCTTTGCCCGAAGAAGCACTTTTTGGAGTGTCGGTGCGTGAGAATTGACAACGAATGGTGTGAAACATTGCCTTCGTCCGCAGCGGGTGACTATAACCCTCCTGTAACCTCAAGTCGATGAGCTGAGCGCAAGGAGAGAAGTGAGTGATGTCATTGGAGAAGGTTAGTCCCTCCTGTCCGTGATATAGTGAGTGTATTCTCTCCACCGTCGCATTCACTGTGGCATCTAAAAACGCCATTTAAAAGTTATGGTTTAAAGTTAGACACAGTCAATTATAAGTTATCCTCTCTCAATTCTATCGAGTTCCAGACACAAATAGAGCATGACTTGCACAAAGAAGCAGCAAGCCGCGTGCGTAAAGCGGAGAGTTCACATCCCAACAGTTCGTTTTGGTGGTCTAAGTATCTTTATTTAATATCTGATATGTTTTCGTATAGGTTCTTAACAGTCTTGTGTGATGCACGTTTTTTTCTTTGTAAAAGTTATATTGTCCAATAATATTTTAACAAATTCTTGCACTAAATATATATCTTTTTTAAATAGGATAATATGCGAACAACCTATTCTTTGTAATTTATTTCTTAAAGAATTGTTCATGTTGAGCACTAGGCTGCTTAATTAATGTACATATGGCCAAACGGAGAAGTTTGACATTGCAAAACTTGCAAACTGTCCCAAACACCACACAACAAATCGGCATTACCAAATGCAAACATGTTTATATGGTCACTGTAGGTATTCGAAGCCCCCCTGATGCTTTGTGGCCTGAATGTTATAGGCATCGCACCTGCACTGAAGTGCCCTGTCGTGCCCCCTGCCCTGCGCCCTATTCACCCCTGGATAGCTCGAGGAAGTGGGGAATTGTCAGTCTTTTGTGTGAAGAACTGGACCGTAATCTGTTTTGCAACTGAAAAAAAAAACATTCGAGAAAAGAAAAAACGCTAACGCGGTGTTGAGGACCCCTACCTTGGCATTCTAACCCTTGTAGAACCAATAGAACCCCCACTTCTCCCAGGTGTTCTTTAGAATATTTAGAAAACCCCTGGATGCTGTTTTTCGATCATGATAATCCGAGTGGGACATGGGAGTCACCTTTTTCATTTAACATTGATGAAGAAGGACAATGTCATGGTAATGTTCATTTTCTGTTATACATGTTTTCTTATGCATTTTATTTCCCCCTGTCAACTTGTCAGTTTGTCATTTACAACTTGTTGAAAACACAGCATCATGTCTGTGCAATTTGCAATCACTCATATTATTATTGTAGGCCTTTAGTATTCTTTTTTCCCCAATCACCTGTATTCTCAAGTTAAGAATGTTTTCTCTGTGGCCTCTTTACAGCTATCCTCCGACTTGTTAAAAGCCATCTCGATTCTAGAAAAGAGTGCATCCTAGTTGCAAGGAGAGAGAGGGAGGGGAGCAGGGAGAGATAGAGAGAGAGGGAGGTCATGGCCCTTTTGTCCAGGGATGGAAGAGGAGGGCAGTGGGGTGCACCATAAACCCAGTAGGTCAGGGGACTGAGCTAGGAGTGCACAACTCCTGGGAGAGCTGATACCCCAGAGGAAATGACATGCACACCATGGGTGTTTAATATCCATTAGAATATTCGGAGCATATACAGTATAGATTGTTTGACTATCTTTATTTATTTTTAACAAGCACACCACCACCAGCAGCAAATTAAAGAGTTGACTTCGTTTTTATAAAAGATAACTCTTTCATACACATTATTACCTCTCTCCATGCTTTTGATTGTGTCGGCAGAACACTCCGAGCTGCTTCCTCTACTTCTGTGCCTGTACATACCAGTAGTGTGGATCAGAGTGTACACATTGATGGGGTAAGCATCCAAACATATCGTTGGCATCCTGGATTTTTGAAAAACAAAAGTGCATTTTCAGATCTATAGCTTTGAAGTCACATAACTTCACAAGGTGTTTGAATTACTTTGATTAGTCCTAGAGTCATGAAGTGTTCACGTCTCTCTCTCTCTCTCTCTCTCTCTCTCTCTCTCTCTCTCTCTCTCTCTCTCTGTCTCTCTCTATCTCTCTTTCTCTCTCTCTCTGTCTCTCTCTCTCTCTCTCTCTCTCTCTCTCTCCCTCTCTCTCTCTCTCTCTGTCTCTCTCTATCTCTCTTTCTCTCTCTCTCTGTCTCTCTCTCTCTCTCTGTCTCTCTGTCGCTCTCTGTCTCTCTGTCGCTCTCTGTCTCTCTCTCTCTCTCTCTCTCTCTGTCTCTCTCTCTGTCTCTCTCTCTCTCTCTCTCTGTCTCTCTCTCTCGCTCTCTCTCTCTCTCTCTCTCTCTGTCTCTCTCTCTGTCTCTCTCTATCTCTCTTTCTCTCTCTCTCTCTCTCTCTCTCTCTCTCTCTCTCTCTCTCTCTCTCTCTCTGTCTCTCTCTATCTCTCTTTCTCTCTCTCTCTGTCTCTCTCTCTCTCTCTGTCTCTCTGTCGCTCTCTGTCTCTCTCTCTCTGTCTCTCTCTCTCTCTCTCTCTCTCTCTCTCTCTCTCTCTGTCTCTCTCTCTGTCTCTCTCTCTCTCTCTCTCTCTCTCTCTCTTTCTCTCTCTCTCGCTCTCTCTCTCTCTCTCTCTGAACTGTCCCACTGAGGTTTTGTCCCCTGTCTGTGGCCAGGGTTCAAAGCTGGTAGCATGGGGAGGAGACCTCTTTAACCGCATATTAAGCACAAGTTAATTATATGCCAACCTTTGGGACAAAGGCAGAGAAAAAGCTTTCGCTTGAATAGATGGCAAGACAAGAAAATAAAAAAGTCATTATTCTCAGCCTATGAAACTTTTTTGCATTTGAAAAAAATAACTTATTTTGGGAGATTTACATTTGTATAAGTCACGTTGTTGCGGTTGTGAGGGGAAAGGGCCTCAGTACTGCTCACGCTATCCTCTCATCAATATGATTATTTTTAAAAGATAGATACCATTGCATATATGATGATATTGAGTAGTTCAGATAACTATTTCTCTCTTATTTACATGATCAGATGGGCCCAGCATCAGATCTTCTCTGTGTGGTGTTACTTACTTGTTTATTAAGGCAGATTACTACTCGGGAGAATAGGCCATCAAAGTCGCTTTTCAAATCTCTTGGTCAGGAGTGTTGTTAGGTTCACCCTTTATATTCACTTTGCAACTCATAAATCGCCCCCTCATTCACACGGGAGAGAAGTTAGACGAAGGTCTAGCTTAGTCGACTCCTGGTAAGTACACTCTGAACAAGAGAAAGCTTTCTCCAGAAATATGCGGTTTGATTTCAGAGGAAGAACCCAGGGTGCCAACTCTACTAACTTCATAGGACCAGCAATCATGGACCAGGACCAATGAAGAGCCTAGGGTCTGCCAGCCCCTGTGGCCCCAGAGCACCAGGGTAAGGCACTAGGTTTAAGGAAGGACCATGGACCAGCTCAAGGTGCCTATCCCTACTGGCCCCAGAGGAACATGCCTGCCAGCCCCACTGACCACAGTGGATCCCATTCAGAAGCTGATCTCACTTTCAGTGGTCACCCTCACGCTGGTCTGCTTTTATAACCCCTTTATAACTGTCTTCTAATGGGAAAAGAGGAAATGGCTTTTTCTAATTAGCGTTTAAGACATTTTAAAAAGAAAAAAGACAATTAAGTATACAAAATTGATTCATTTGAGATTTTTTTTGGTCACTGGCCTACACACAATACCCCATAATGTCAAAGTGGAATTATGTTCTTTGAAATGTTTACAAATTAATAAGAAATGAAAAGCTGAAACGTCTCGAGTCAATAAGTATTCAACCCCTTTATTATGGTAAGCCTAAATAAGTTCAGGTTGTAAACATTAGCTTAGCAAGTCACATAATAAGTTGCATGGACTCACTCTGTGTGCAAGAATAGGGTTTAACATAATTGTTGAATGACTACCTCATCTCTGTACCCCACACATACAATTGTCTGTAAGGTCCCTCATTCGAGCTGGGAATTTCAAACACAGATTCAACCACAAAGATTGTAGTTACTCCACAATACTGACCTAATTGGCAGAGTGAAAAGAAGGAAGCATGTACAGAATAAAAATATTCCAAAACATGCATCCTGTTTCCAACATGGCACTAAAGTAGTACTGCAACAAATTTGGCAAAGCAATTCACTTTTTGTCCTGAATACAAATGTTATGTTTGGGGCAAATCCAATGCAACACAATACTGAGTGCATCATGTTATGGGTATGCTTGTAATCATTAAGGACTGGGGAGATTTTCAGGATAAGAAAGAAAGAATGGAGCTAAGCACAGACAAAATCCTAGAGGAAAACCTGGTTCAGTCTTCCTTCCACCCGACACTGGGAGAGGAATTCACCTTTCAGCAGGACAATAACCTAAAACACAAGGCCAAATCTACACTGGAGTTGCTTACCAAGAAGCCTGCGAATGTTACTGAGTGGTTGAGTTACAGTTGTGACTTACATTTACTTGGAAATCTATGGTAAGACCTGAAAATGGTTGTCTAGCATTGATCAACAACCAATTTGACAGAACTTGAAGAATTTTGAGAAGAATAATGGGCAAATGTTGTACAATCCAGGTGTGGAAAGCTCTTAGAGACTTATCCAGAAAGACGCACAGCTGTAATCACTGCCAAAGGCACTTCTACAAAGTATTGACCTAGGGGTGTGAATACTTATGCAAATGAGATATTTCTGTATTTCATTTTCAACACATTTGCAAAAATGTCTCAAAAATGTAATTTAATCAATTTTGAATTCAGGCTGTAACAGAACAAAATGTGGAATAAGTCAAGGGGTATGACTACTTTCTGAAGGCACAGTAGGTTTGTGTTGGCTGCAGGAGTGGAAATGGAAAAAAGTCACTCCAGGAACCCAACAATGAAAAATTGTCCAATTCACCTTAAAATGCACATTTTAACATGGCAAAATGATTTCCCTGCCAGAACCTGGTTCCCTCAGGTTCCCCCATAGACCTAAATAATGGGGTTCCCCTATATTTCCACATCTGGTTGGCTGCCCGTCCAAATATACAGTTACTGTCGCTCCCATTTGTATCATACTCCGCTGACCTCTGGTGGCTGTATGGAGACAATACATTTACTCAGACATTCTCAATAGAGGCGGTGTGGATACAAGTCAATAGAGGCCAATAAGAACCTCATACAAATACAGTAAGATCCAGTAAGTGAAATATACAGTAAGATACATAAAGCTCTGACAGACATTTTTCTTCCATCCCAAGCTGAACATGTTTATTTTTAATTGGTAAAATATAGTACATTTGTATAAAATTTAGAAAATTGTACACAAAATATATCACGTGTAAATAGAAAACGCTACTATCATAACCGTTGCTGCTTAACAGAATATTATTTTGCCAGCAAAAAGTCTGATTGAATGGTGACAGGCAGGTATCAAAACACAAACACACAACACAGAGAAGAAAGGCAAATTTCCACGATAAAGTTCATTCTTATAGAAAGAAAAAGAGAACATGTTACTTTGATACAAAACATTTCATACATTCTAAGTAACAGCACTATCGAACCATTCACATCTCCATAGCTGTGACGATGAGTATTGTGCATCTTTTCCTTGAATATTGTTAGTTCAAATCGTCTTTGGTTGGTTGATAGGTTGTACACAGTTCTCCTGACTAGATCACTTTTTCCTGACTACTAACTCTAATCCTGCAGTAAGAACAACAGTAAAGTACTAGAAATAAGAAAGCACGATTGAAAAGGCACCAATACTGAAATGAATTGTCAGACATTACTGCACTGTTCGAGCTAGGAACACAAGCATTTCGCTACACCTGCAATAACATCTGCTAAATACGTGTACGTGAGCAATACATTTTTGATTTGAAATACAGCCTCATAGGATCTCCTGTAGTCGTGTGTAAACGTGATCTAGAATAACCATCCAAACAGATAGATACTACTGTAAGATAGATTCCATCATCCTCCAAGCTGATGCTACATGAAATCGAAGCCAATGTGTTGGCCTCTAGACAGTCTCTATGTCACAAAGTCAAGGAGAGAGTCTCGTCCACGTCCACGCGATGCTGCAGTCAGTGCAATGCTACAGTATGATGTCATGTGATATCAGCTCTACTGGTCATGGCTGCGGACAGGCTGTCAGAGGTATAGACTCTAGAATCTATAGAAAGGACCTCCCCATTCAAGTCAATGGTGGCAAAATAGGTGGACTGATTCTATTTCTATGGTCAGAGGGCCTCACCGCCATATACTGTACACTATAAAGTACCTCAAGGCCGTACCCCCAATCAATTAAAAATCCTGTTTAAGGTTTACAGGGTGAGGGAAGGTATCTTTAAGACCTTGTCAAATGTGACCTTGTCAAAAGTTGGGTCGTATGATACTGTACCAGATACAATATTTGATTTAATTCTGAAGTTCCACCTTTCTCTGTCTCCCTCTATCTCTTTTAGTCTCTGTGCCTCTCAAGCGTCATGGATAAGTTTAGACAAAGGCACTTTTTGATATTCTTATCCTATAACCCCTATACTTGTAAAATAGTGAGTTGCTTTAAGAACACTTAGCTACAATAAACATGTAACATGTCTAAAAACATGTACTTTACCGTACAACAGATTCAGAGTATGGAGGCAGATTAATGCCAAAAAAGGCCTCTGAGTGAATACTGATATGATATGTCATCATTACGCTATGTCTGTCATCATTATGTACAGTTGAAGTCGGAAGTTTACAAACACCTTAGCCAAATACATTTCAACTCAGTTTTTCACAATTCCTGACATTTAATCCTAATAAAAATTCCCTGTCTTAGGTCAGATAGGATCACCACTTTATTTTACGAATGTGAAATGTCAGAATAATAGTAGAGAGAATGATTTATTTCAGCTTTTATTTCTTTCATCACATTCCCAGTGGGTCAAAAGATTACATACACTAAATTAGTATTTGGTAGCATTGCTTTTAAATTGTTTAACTTGGGTCAAACATTTTGAGTGGCCTTCCGCAAGCTTCCCACAATAAGTTGGGTAAATTTTGGCCCATTCCTCCTGACAGAGCTGGTGTAACTGAGTCAGGTTTGTAGGCCTCCTTGCTCGCACACGCTTTTTCAGTTCTGCCCACACATTTTCTATAGGATTGAGGTCAGGGCTTTGTGATGGTCACTCTAATACCTTGACTCTGTTGTCCTTAAGCCATTTTGCCACAAATTAGGAAGTATGCTTGGGGTCATTGTCCATTTGGAAGACCCATTTGCGACCAAGCTTTAACTTCCTGACTGATGTCTTGAAATGTTGCTTCAATATATCCACATAATTTTCCATCCTCATGATGCCATCTATTTTGTGAAGTCCACGAGTCCCTCCTGAAGCAAAGCACACCCACAACATGATGCTGCCACCCCCGTGCTTCACGGTTGGGATGGTGTTCTTCGGCTTACAAGCCTCCCCCTTTTTCCTCCAAACATAACGATGGTCATTATGGCTAAACAGTTCTTTTTTTGTTTCATCAGAACAGAGGACAATTCTCCAAAAAGTACGATCTTTGTCCCCATGTGCAGTTGCAAACCGTAGTCTGGCTTTTTTATGGCGGTTTTGGAGCCGTGGCTTCTTCCTTGCTGAGCGGCCTTTCAGGTTATGTCGATATAGGACTTGTTTTACTGTGGATTAGATACTTTTGTACCTGTTTCCTCCAGCATCTTCACAAGGTCCTTTGTTGTTGTTCTGGGATTGATGTGCACTTTTCGCACCAAAGTGGGCCCATGGTGTTTATACTTGCATACTATTGTTTGTACAGATGAGCGTGGTACCTTCAGGCGTGTGGAAATTGCTCCCAAGAATGAACCAGACTTGTGGAGGTCTACAATTTTTTTCTGAGGTCTTGGCTGATTTCTTTAGATTTTCCCATGATGTCAAGCAAAGAGGCACAGAGTTTGAAGGTAGGCCTTGAAATACATCCACGGGTACACCTCCAATTGACTCAAATGTTGTCATTTAGCCTATCAGAAGCCATGACATAATTTTCTGGAATTTTCCAAGCTGTTTAAAGGCACAGTCAACTTAGTGTATGTAAATTTCCGACCCACTGGAATTGTGATACAGTGAATTATAAGTGAAATAATTTGTCTGTAAACAATGTTGGAAAAATTACTTGTGTCATGCACTAAGTAGGTGTCCTAACCGACTTGCCAAAACTATAGTTTGTTAACAAGAAATTTGTGGAGTGGTTGAAAAACATGTTTTAATGACTCCAACCTAAGTGTATGTAAACTTCCGACTTCAACTGTATGTGTGCGTGTGTCATCACTATCGTGTGTGTGTGTCATCATAATGTTTTGTGTGTCACTGACAGGGTTGTGTCCATAGGGATATAGATGAAGCTTCAAAGCACTGATGCATTTTTCAGTCAATCTTTTTTCAGGCACACTTTCTACAAAACATTCTACCTCGGAACAGATTTGTTGACCTCAGTTCTCATTACGGAACCAGAATGAGAATCTAGAATCTGATCTGTTGGTCTTGGAATTCCCTTAGCAGTACACGAGACAGTAGAGTTCCGTCACTGTCACTGTCAACATTGTCATATAAACTACATGACCAAAAGTAAGTGGACACCTGCTCGTCGAACATCTCATCTCATCTCCAAAATTATGGACATTAATAAGGAGCTCATCCCCCCTTCACTGCTATAACAGCCTCTACTTTTCTGGGAAGGCTTTCCACTAGATGTTGGAACATTGCTGCAGGGACTTGCTTCCATTCAGCCACAAGAGCATTAGTGAAGTCAGTTACTGATGTTGGGCTCTGTGCAGGCCAAAGGTATTCGATGGGGTTGAGGTCGGGGCTCTGTGCAGGCCAGTCAAGTTCTTCCACACCGATCTCGACAAACCATTTCTGTATGGACCACGCTTTGTGCATTGGGGCATTGTCATGCTGAAACAGTAAAGGGCCTTCCCCAAACTGTTGCCATAAACTTGGAAGCACAGAATCGTCTAGAACGTCATTGTATGCTGTAGCGTGAAGATTTTCCTTCACTGGAACTAAGGGGCCTGGCCCGAACAACGAAAAACAGCCCAATACCATTATTCCTCCTCCACCAAACTTTACAGTTGGCACTATGCATTTGAGCAGGTAGCATTCTCCTGGCATCCGCCAAACCCAGATTTGTCCGTGGGACTGCCAGATGGTGAAGTGTGATTCATCACTCCAGAGAACGCGTTTCCACTGCTCCAGAGTCCAATGGTGGCGAGATTTACACCACTCCAGCCGATGCTTGGCATTGTGCATGGTGATCTTAGGCTTGTGTGCGGCTGCTTGGCCATGGAAACAAATGACATGAAGCTCCCTACAAACAGTTCTTGTGCTGACGTTGCTTCCAGAGCGCAACAGTCTTCAGCACTAGGCAGTCCAGTTCTGTGAGCTTGTGTGGCCTACCACTTCGCGGCTGAGCGATTGTTTCTCCTAGATGTTTCCACTTCACAATAACAGCACTTACAGTTGACACGGGACAGCTCTAGCAGGGCAGAAATGTGACGAACTGACTTGTTGGAAAGGTGGCATCTTATGACGGTGCCACGCTGAAAGTCACTGAGCTCTTAAGTAAGGCCATTCAACTGCAACTGTTTGTCTATGAAGATTGCATGGCTGTGTGCTGGATTTGATACAACTGTCAGCAACGGGTGTGGCGCAAATAACCAAATTCACTAATTTGTAGGGTTGTCCACATACTTTTTTATATGTAGTGTACACAGCATACAGTACCAGTCAAAAGTTTGGACATACCTACTCATTCCAGGGTTTTTCTTTATATTTTACTATTTTCTACATTGTAGAATAATAGTGAAGACATCAAAACTATGAAATAACACATATGGAATCATGTTGTAACCAAAAAAGTGTTAAACAAATCCAAATATAGTTTATTTTTGAGATTCTTCAAAGTAGCTACCCTTTGCCTTGATGACAGCTTTGCAAACTCTTGGCATTCTCTCAACCAGCTTCATGAGGTAGTCACCTGTAATGCATTTCAATTAACAGGTGTGCCTTGTTAAAAGATAATTTGTGAAATTTATTTTCTTCTTAATGCGTTTGAGCCAATCACTTGTATTGTGACAAGGTAGGGGAGGTATACAGAAGATAGCCCTTTTTGGTAAAATATTATGCCATATTATGGCAAGAACAGCTCAAATAAGCAAAGAGAAACGACAGTCCATCATTGCTTTAAGACATGAAGGTCAATCAATGCAAAACATTTCAATAACTTTCTTAAAGTGCAGTCGCAAAAACCATCAAGCGCTATGATGAAACTGGCTCTCATGAGGACCGCCACAGGAAAGGAAGACCCAGAGTAACCTCTGCTGCAGAGGACAAGTTCATTAGAGTTAACTGCACCTCAGATTGCTGCCCAAATAAATGCTTCACAGAGTTCAAGTAACAGACACATCTCAACATTAACTGTTCAGAGGAGACTGCGGGGTCGAATTGCTGCAAAGAAACCACTACTAACGGACACCAATAAGCAAAAGCGACTTGCTTGGGCCAAGAAACACAAACAATGGACATTAGACCGGTGGAAATCTGTCCTTTGGTCTGATGAGTCCAAATTAGAACATTTTCTTTCCAACCGCCGTGTCTTTGTGAGACGCAGAGTAGGTAAACGGATGTTCTCTGCATGTGTGGTTCCCACCATGAAGCATGGAGGAGGAAGTGTGATGGTGCTTTTCTGGTGACACTGTCAGTGACTTATTTTGAATTCAAGGCACAATTAACCAGCATGGCTACCACAGCATTCTGCAGCGATACACCATCCCGTCTGGTTTGCACTTATTGGTACTATCATTTGTTTTTCAACAGGACAATACCTCCAGGCTGTGTAAGGGCTATTTGACCAAGAAGGAGAGTAATGGAGTGCTGCATCAGATGACCTGGCCTCTACAATCACCCGACCTCAACCCAATTGAGATGGTTTGGGATGAGTTGGACCGCAGAGTGAAGGAAAAGCAGCGAACAAGTGCTCAGCATATGTGGGAACTCCTTCAAGACTGTTGGAAAAGCATTCCTCATGAAGCTGCTGGAGAGAATGCCAAGAGTGTGCAAAGCTGTCATCAAGGCATAGGGTGGCTACTTTGAAGAATCTAAAATGTAAAATACGACATGATTCCATGTGTTACTTCATAGTTGGATGTTCATAGTTGATGTTTTCAAATGTAGAAAACAGTAAAAATAAAGAAAAACCCTTGAATGAGTAGGTGTGTCCAAACTTTTGACTTGTACTGTATATGTAAATGTATAACTTATTTACATATTATCCTCTCTGTTCAACTGTTGCCCTATAAAACCTCTGTGACTGGAATGACTGTCGTTATGGGGATTAAATCATTATGGAGATGACATCACTATGGTGTTGGTGTCATTATGGTGACAATGTTATTACGGTGATGATGTCGTTATGCTGATGACGCCATTACGGAGATGACGTCGTCATGGTGTTGACGTCCCATGGGAACATTCTGCAAGTCATTTTAGGCAAACAATTCTGTCACCCTTCCCCTTCCCTGTGAGCCAGAAAAGTGAGTAGAGTATAGTACACCGTGAGCAAGATCAAGATCGATAGGTACCTTTGGTTTGGGTTGAAAGTCTCTAGGAGTAGCTGGGAAAGAGTGTGTGGGAGGTCAAGACGGAAAGGTAATATTTACAGTACCTTTATCTTTATAGGTGACCTAACACCAGAGCCACCGAGCTGAGCACCCTAGTCTAGTCTATGACAGTGTGTCCATCCACACGCACCTGTTCTAGAACAATGTGTTTCGGGTACTTGTCTAGTAAATGACAAATGTTTCGGTACTTGTTCAGTGGAGTTGAGCCTAGGAGAGTATGTCTAGGTACTTTCTCTCCCCACCCAGGGAGCTTAGCCCATCTAGTTAACTTTATGAGGGTGTTCAGGTTCTGTTCTTGTTCTTGTTCTAGAACAGAGTCTTTGGGTTCTAAGACAGTGTATTAAGGTACTTGTTCTCTCCGGCCAGAGATGTCAACATGGAGGTCATGTCTCCTACAGCCATGTTAGGGAGCCCAGAGGGGGGCATGGTGATGGATGTCTGAGGGGTGGTGAGGCGGGACGAGGTCTGGGACGGACCCCCATGGAGAGGAGGGTTGATGGGGCTGAATGACGAGGGGTCTGGGTCGTCGATGATGGAGGTAAAGTCTATCTGGGCGTTGTCCAGATCTAGGTTCTCCAGAGCATTGGAGATGGGGGTCGACTCATGAAGGTAGGCTAGGGACGCAGACTTATTGCCCTGGTGATCCATGTGGGTTACCATGTGCTGTTGGTGCTGGTGCTGGTTGAGGCAGGGCCCGGTCTGAGTTGGGTCCTGGTGAGGGTGGCTGATTTGCTGGATCTGCTGCTTGTCCAGGTCAGAGTGGATCTGGCCAGAGTAGTACATGTTATTGTTGATGTTGTTTAAGGGGGGGAAGATCTCCTGGTGGGTCTGATGGGGGGTCATGTGGCCCTGGACAGGGGGCAGACGGACCACACGTCTGGGGCTGGAGGTGGAGTGAACTGGGCTGAGGTGGGGAGGACTGCCCAGGTACGCTCCACCTCCCTGGGACTGGAGACTATTCTGCCTGCTGATGGGCTTCCGGCACTGGGGGGGTCTTGGGACTACAGGAGCCCCCATGTCCTGGCCGTAGCAGGACCCTGGGCCTCCAGGCAGACCCGTCATGGGTACCTCCGTCGGGGGGATGGAGGAGCTAGAGCTGGGGACTCGGTTGTGTGCTGGGGGGCTCATCAGGTTCTGGTTGGTAGGGTAGCCTGGGTAGCTGGAGCCTGGGTTGGGATAGAGATTATGTTGGTGTTGAGGACTATGCTGTTGCTGCATCATGGCCACCTGAAACAAATGAAATGAGATCCACATTTAGTTCAAGTGCTACGATAAATACTTCAAGACAAACAAACACACACATTTTCTTCAGGACATTTCTTTGAAAATGTCACAAAACACTACAAAAAGAGGGGGAACAAAGAGCAGAAGAAGAAGGGAGAGGGAAAACAAGTCACCTGCTGTCCTGTCATGTCAATGCTGTCTGACAGAGGAAGAGGTTTCCCGTCCACTCCTATCCCCCTCTGGTCCTGCCCCTGACCCCACATCAGAGCCTGCTGCGACTGCACATAGTTCCTCACCATCATCTCCTTCACCTGCATCATGGGTGTCTGGGAGCGACCCCCAGCACCCAGCGCAGCCGACCCCAGGCTGATGCCGCCGCTTTGGGGGAAGGAACCCTGCTGCTTCCCTTGCTGCATGGAGGCCTGGTTCTGGTTCTCCATGCCTCCTCCATGGAAGTCACAGCTGAGGTTGGTGGTCCTCATCATGCCCTGGCCAGGCTGCCCTTGCTGGGGGTAACCGCTCTGGGAGGACATGGGTCGCATGGGCATGGGTGTCTGCCCTGGATGGGGCCTCTGCTGCTGGTGTTGGTGGAGTTGCTTCTGGCAGGCATCTGGGTTGGCTAGGGCTGGGTGGTACTGCTGCTGTTCTGGTTTGATGATCAGTTTGTGTCCGCCATCGGGCTCTTGGGTGTACAGACCCTGTGTCTGGCCCTGCATAGAGCCCTGGTCCTGATACTGCATCTCTGTCTGAAGAACTCCATGAGTGGTCTGGACCTGGCTGCTCTCTACCCAGGCCCCTGTACCTCCATCGGGGCCACCCTGGTCCAGGCTGGGGTAGTGTGGTCCAGAGGGACTAAGCTGGCAGGTACTCATACTGTACTCAGCCTGCTGCAGCAAGATGTTGGACATCCCCTCTGGGTGAACAGGTACCCCCTGCCCCATCTGGCCCTGACCTGGTCCTCTGGAGGTGCCCTGGTAGTGCCCACCCTGCATGAACATCTGTCCCTGTGTCTGGTAGCCCTGCTCTGGGCATCCCAGGCTGTCGTGGCTGGGTGATAACAGGCTGGTGGGACCCCCCATGTGGTGGGACTGGTAGCCCTGGAAACCTCTCTCTCCTGGGGAAAGCATCATGCAGTGGTTCCTGGCATCCGTGGTTCCTCCATGGTAGTCCGTAGCCATGGCCTCCATCATGACATTCTCTGTAATGCTGGGTGGCCGCGGCGAGTACATGTGGCGGGCGATGTTGGCGTCTGACCCACAATGCTGCAGGGCGTTCCTCCGGCCCATCATGGCCACATTGTTCAGGCTGTTGAAGCGTTGCACCTTGGGAAACAAAATCAAATCAACATTTATTTAAAAAGTGTAAATACTCAAATACATAGCTAGCAACAACAATAAAGCAGTCTTAGTCATTTCATCTACTACTTCTACCAACAACAACGACAACCTTGGGAAGGGCCTGTGAGTCGCCGGTGGAGCGGACGGGGTCGCTGGCACGCCGGGTGGCATTCCCTGGGGCTTGGTGAGGGTAGATGACCCCAGTGCCATACTCCCCCGTGTTGGCACTGTGTCTCCTCTGACCCCCCTGCTGCAGGAACGCAGGTAGCGGCTGACCCTGGGGATAATAATAATTGGATAGCACATTTCATATATTTACATTTTAGTCATTTAGCAGATGCTCTTATCAGGAGCGACTTACAGGAGCAATTAGGGTTAAGTGCCTTGCTCAATGGCACATAGACAAATTCTTCACCTATCAGTTACTAGGCCAACGCTCCTAACCGCTAGGCTACCTGCCGCCAACTCAAGTTGCTGTCCATAATAAAATAAATAAAAGCAAAGAATGCTAAAAAAAATACATAGGAATAAGATATTCAAAAGAATACAAAACTAGCCATATTGAGAGTTGCAAAATTCCAAGATTCGCAGGTTTTCCAGAATTCAGAAAAGCTGGACATTTTGAGAAAGTTACCAGAATTTTGCAACCCAAGCCAGACTAATTAAAAACCAAACTAACAAGAGTCTGTACCTGGTACTCGCTGAGGAGTACTCCTCGTCTCCCGGGTGTCCCTGCTCCCTGTTCCATACTGGACAGTGGGGTAGGGGGTGGGCCGCCAGTTGCTGCTGCATACTTAGCCTTCAGGCTGTATTGCTGAGCGGGTGTTAGACAAGGCAGACCTGGCAACCCTCCTCCCCCTCCAACACCATGGCAGGGCCCTCTTCGGCGGCTGGTCTCAGGGGAGAGGGGGTCACCTCCTCCCTGGTCAGGACCCAGGAACCCTTCAATTGAATTAGAAATGGAGTTATTAAACTAAACTAGAAGGTCATTTTCCATGAAGAAAAATTGTGGGACTTGCTTCGGCTCTTTAAAAGTATTTTTGCGGTAGTGGAGGACGTTTCAAATGTTTTACTGAAGCAGTGAAATATGGTCAAAGGTTAACATATATCTGGTCTGATTACGTTGATCGACTACTATATAAACCTTATTACTTTGGAGTATGGGGAAGTTAGGTCACATATTCGAGCGCAAATAACTATACTTTTACTCACAAGGAATTAGAAAAGTTTTAAGCTATCGTTTGGGGAGAGAAATATGATGGTGCATCTAGTGGAAGAAGAAGTTTAGAAGTTAGAGTGTGTTGAAAAATTTAGGCTGGTGCAGTAGTGTTTTCTAGATAATTGATTGGAGCCTTCAGTGGGAGACTAGATAGTAGTATTATTATTAGTAAATAGCCCAGAAGTACTAGTAGCAGTATATTGCAGTACTAATAGTGAATGTGTTAGTTACAGTGCATTCAGAAAGTATTCAGACCCCTTGACTGTTTCCACATTTTGTTACGTTACAGCCTTATTCTAAAATTGATTCAATTATTTTCCCCTCGTCCATCTACACACAATACCCCATTATGACAAAGCGAAAGCAGGTTTTAGACATTTTTGCACATTAAAAAAATATTAACAAAAATACCTTATTTACATAAGTATTCGGACCCTTTGCTATGAGACTCGAAATTGAGCTCAGGTGCAACCTGTTTCTATTGGTCATCATTGAGATGGTTCTACAACTTGATTGTACCGATGGAGGTACAGAGCCCTGGGTAGAGAGCAGCCAGGTCCAGACCACTCAAGGAGTTCTACAGACGGAGATGCAGTATCTAACCCTAACCCTAACCCTTTGGTAAATTCAAGTGATTGGACATGATTTGGAAAGGCGCACACCTGTCTATATAAGATCCCACAGTTGACAGTGCATGTCAGAGCAAAAACCAAGCCATGAGGTCGAAGGAATTCTCCGTAGAGCTTCGAGACAGGATTGTGTCGAGGCACAGATCTGGGGATAGATACCAAAGCATTTCTGCAGCATTGAAGGTCCCCAGGAACACAGTGGCCTCCATCATTCTTAAATGGAAGAAGTTTTGGAGAACCAAGGCTCTTTCTAGAGCTGGCAGCCCGGCCAAACTGAGCAATTAGGGGAGAAGGGCCTTGGTCAGGGAGGTGACCAAGAACCTGATGGTCACTCTGATAGAGCTCCAGAGTTCCTCTGTGGAGATGGGAGAACGTTCCAGAAGGACAACCATCTCTGCAGCACTCCACATATCAGGCCTTTATGATAGAGTTGCCAGACTGAAGCCACTCCTTAGTAAAAGGCACATGACAGCACGCGTGGAGTTTGCCAAATGGCACCTAAAGACTCTCAGACCATGAGAAACAAGATTCTCTGGTCTGATGAAACCAAGATTGAACTCTTTGGCCTGAATGCCAAGCGTCACGCCTGGAGGTTACCTGGCACCATCCCTACAGTGAGGCATGGTGGTGGCAGCATCATGCTGTGGGGATGTTTTTCCGCGGCAGGGACTGGGAGACTAGTCAGGATTGAGGGAAAGATGAACGGAGCAAAGAACAGAGAGATCCTTGATGAAAACCTGCTCCAGAGCGCTCAGGACCTTCCAACAGGACAGAACAACGGATAAGTCTCTGAATGTCATTCAGTGGCCCAGCCAGAGCCCAGACTTGAACCCGATCGAACATCTCTGGAGAGACCTGAAAGTAGCTGTGCAGTGACGCTCCCCACCCAACCTGACAGAGCTTGAGAGGATCTGCAGAGAAGAATGGGAGAAATGCCCCAAATACAGGTGTGCCAAGCTTGTAGCGTCATACCCAAGGCTGTAATCGCTGTCAAAGGTGCTTCAACAAAGTATTGAGTAAAGGGTCTGAATATTTATTTAAATGTGATATTTAAGTTTTACATTTGTAATACATTTGCAAAAATGTCTAAAAACCTGTTTTAGCTTTGTCATTATTGGTTATTGTGTGTTGATTGATGAGGGGAAAAAACTACGGAATCCATTTCAGAATAAGGCTGTAACGTAACAAAATGTGGAAAAAGTCAAGGGATCTGAATACTTTCTGAATGCACTGTATGTAGGCCATGGGTTAGCTATAGTAAGTGGGGTTGCTATTGTAGTTTGGTTAGTGAGGGTTGTTATAGTGGGTTAGTTTAGTGGGTTGGAGTGAGCTGTGTGGCATAATCAGTCATATTGTATGTGCTCCCTCAGCAGTGTTCGGCTGATTACCCCCAAAATGTAATCCGTTAATGATTACAGTTACATGTAAAATAAAGTAATCAGCAACGTAATCCTTTGGATTACTCCAAATTACACATTATTGATTACTTTTTGATCACTATAGAAACTATAGCATTATTTTGTTTAGTAGCCTAACGTGACTATTTACAAATTGGGGACTAGTGTGAGAGCAGAAAGATCTTATAATTCACATGTTCTATATATGTGTGAAAGCATAAATGCGGTAAAGAGGTCAATCAAACTCGATCAAAACAATGGAATTGCCATGGAAACGTGTGGGGGAAAGGGCCGTGGGGGTAAGATCCCGAACTCCTCATTGCCCAAAGTGTCATGCCCTGATTTGTTTCACCTGTCCTTGTGATTGTCTCCACCCCCTCCAGGTGTCGCTTATTTCCCTGGTGTATTTATCCCTGTGTTTCCTGTCTCTCTGTGCCAGTTCGTCTTGTATGTTCAAGTCAACCAGCGTGGTTTTCCCGTGCTCCTGCTTTTTCGATTATCTTTTTTGATAGCCCTCCCGGTTTTGACACTTGCCTGTTTCTGGACTCTGTACCCGCCTGCCTGACCATTCTGCCTGCCTTGACCTGTGTCATGACGTGGCCCTCTTTGGGTATAGCGAGTGCCTTCCCCCTGTCTCCCTCTCCTACACCCAGGTTCTGTTATCTCAGGTCGTAAATTCCTGGAGGAGACTCTCTCCCCCTGGCCATGCAGAAAGAGACACATAGGGAGAACAAAGGAACTCCTTCTACATCACAGAACTTGATAACTTGTGTAAACGGTCGGTGTAGAAGCCAGCTACGACCCGGTCCATTTTGTTTCATGTTTGTGACCTCATGAAAAACAATACATTACCATAACTCTGTTTATACAGGTGCCTCCGTTATGAGGTTTGCGTCTAATTATTGTATAAAATGAATTAGTAAAGATGAAACTATTTGTGAAATGATGTAAGGTGATGTGGAACCGTTAATGTGAGAGAATTGTATTCCCTTTAAAGTTTAACTAAGTCATTGGCCCGCCCCCATGAACACAGACATGATCTGGCTCATGGGACAGCCCTTTTCTACTGTTATGAATAAAACCCCCACATGAAGAAATCCTCTTCAGACCATGCTTACCTCGGTCAGCTGAGGGGGCAAAGGTTTGAGTAGAGACCACAAAAACCTCAGTCTAAGCCAAGGTTGCAATGGTTGTTGAATTCCTAACCAAACCACGTGGAGCATTGGCTACACGGGTGGAAATGGTTAACTCTGAGACTATCGATCCTGACAGAATAAGAGCAAATCTTATATACTAATTACTAGTCTGCAGCTAGAAATTGGATGCGAAGGCCGACAACCGCCGAAACATCTATTCTATGAGAACATTTCTGAATGGTACTCTGAAGTATGCATTCTAACCACGGAAGTCTTCAGGGAAGTAGAGAGAGAGACGCTCGGACGAACTCTCCGACAGAAAGACGGACGATTCCAACAGAGATCACGACGACACACTGAGCGTAAATATATATTGATTGCAATTATTCCTGAATGAGTGAGCGTTCATGTGCAAAGGATTAGCATTTCAATTAATATAATTATCAACTGTGTAGAACCTTTTTGTCTTTCCCGCCCTTCTCAGTCCACACCAACTTCGCTTTGTCCGCCAAGCTGTCATAATGGCTTAGCCCACTAGGGAACCTCCCCTATCATTTCCTTGTAACCGTATCTACTGTTTGTGTGTTTATGCATTTCTGTGATTATTTAGTTAGTTATTAAGACAATTGGTGTATGGATTGGTGTATGGATGAGTCATAGTAAAGGCTGGACAATTGGTGTATGGATGATTCATAGTAAAGGCTGGGTTCGTGCAGATAACCAACAATTTACGACGTTTGGAATGAGACTAATGTGAGGTAAATAATAATTAATTAACTAGAAGACTAATTGATCAGATATTAAAATATCTGAAGAGTTATATTAGGAAAATGATAACATCCTAGTTAATTACAGTTACATGATTAGTTTAATCACATAATAATAATTACAGAGAATTGATTTGATAAAATAACATTCTTCAATTTAATGATGCCAAAGACACGACACCTGCCTGCCACTCTGTACCTCCTGGACTCTGAACTGGTTTTGACCTGTTGCCTGTCCATGACCATTCTCTTGCCTACCATTTTGGATTATAATAAATATCAGACTCAAACCATCTGCCTCCCGTGTCTGCATGTAGGTCTCGCTTTGTGCCCTTATAGTACGAACTGGCCATGACAGACCCAGCAGACTTGGACCAGCTCCGCCACGCTGTCTCCCTGCAGGGAGGCACCATTGGGAGGCATGAGGAGCTACTACAGAACCTTCTGGAAGGGCTTCGTTCCCTGATGGAACGCCACGACCAAGGGTTCAAGGCTATTATGGAGCAAATCAGGGAGTTAGCTCATAGGCAGCCTGCCACCCCTGAGAGTCCACAACCACCCAGTAACTTTTTTCCTATTAGTGGTGAGTTTGTACAGATTACCCCGGCTCCCCCTGAGAACCCCGCTTACCACCTCCGGAGCGATATTCTGGTGATCCTGGTACCTGCCGGGGTTTTCGTTCTCAGTGCTCCTTTATTCTTGAGCTACAGCCATCTTCGTTTCCTTGGGACCGATCGAAGATAGCGTATATTATTACGTTAATGTCGGGAAGGGCGTTCTCCTGGGCTACGGCAGTTTGGGAGCAACAATCCACCATTTGTCGTCATCTGGAGGATTTCATGACAGAGCTGAGGAAGGTAGCACCATTAGGTGCAAAAACTCAACTTACCCAGTTGCGATCCACTTTTTGGAAGCAAACCACTCGATTTCGTCTCTACGTTATATTGGCATCGAACATGTCACCCTCCCTAGGAGAGGGGGTGACCTCGATAATTTATTGTTAAAACGAGAGGCTGCCTGGATCTTTAATTTAAAGACCCTTGCTCCCTTCAGTCTCAACATAGACTTTGATCTGAAGCCATTCTTGTGATTATTGTAATTTTGCTATTATAAATGTTTGTAGGCTTATATAGCTAAATTGTATCTATGATCGTACGCTATCCATTTATGTTTTTTGTATGCTATTTTAATATATGAGAATTAACGAATGATATCAGGCCACTCCCGGCCATGATTAGACACCTGTGTGTCTTTTGACACTATATAAACGAGTCACCCCGCAGTGTTTTTCATTATACCCTGATGAAGACAGCTTGTCTGTCGAAACGTTGGACATTACATTTTTGCATCTGAGCTCCTAGAGTGTGCAGCTCTCCTTTATTTTTCAAGAGGTGAGGAAGGTGTCTGGTATCTGGGAGAGAGGCAGCCCGAAAACTTCTTGAATTACGTCAAGACTCCCGTAGTGTGGCAGATTACGCTGTTGCTTTTCGCACGATGGCCGCCGAGAGTGCCTGGAATCCGGAGTCCCTTTTCGATACCTTCCTTCACGGACTATCTGAGGTGATAAAAGATGAGCTAGCTGCTCAGGAATTACTGGTAGACCTCGATTCCCTCACCATTTGAATTGATGGACGTCTAAGGGAACGCAGGAGTGAGAGGAGGTCTGGCCTAGGTCACACTCGTTCATCCGCAGTGCCTCACTCATCTTCAAGGAATCCGGAAGTCCCCGAAAGCTATTTTTCCGAGAGGATCCAAAGCCACCTGAGCTCCCTCGAGAATCATCGATGACGGGTGAGCTTGATACACAAGAACCTTTGCAACTGGGAAGGGCTAGGTTATCGCCTAGGAAACGTTTCCGCAGGCTAAGCTCTAATTGTTGTCTGTATTGTGGAGCTGTAGGGCATTACATAGCCACCTGCCCAGTTAAGAGACCTGAAGCCTTAGTAGGTACAAGTACTCTGGTGAGTCTGACTGGGAACCCTCTAAGTCCCATTACCCAAACTCCTTTTTATGTGAGATTACTGTGGGGAGACCACTCTAAGTCTCTCCGGGTGCTTATTGACTCTGGGGCAGATGAGTTTCATGGATGCTACCCTGGTATCAGGAATAAGTATCCCTACTCAACTCCTCTCTCTTCCCATGGATGCCAGGACACTAGACGACCACTCCATTTTTAGAATCACGAACAGCACAGTTCCCGTTAATATGCAGATATCTGGAAATCACAGTGAGTCAATTCAGCTCCTCCTCATTGAGTCCCCTCACATACCTGTTTTGGGTTTTTCTTGGCTCCAGAAACACAACCCAGATATTGACTGGACTACGGGTTTCATCCTGGGTTGGAGCTTGTTCTGCCATAAACACTGCCTAAAGGCGGCACAGTCTTCTCCGAAACATCTGCCTCCAGGGATAAGTACGGTCTCAGCTCTTCCTGCTGTGCCCGCAGAGTATCATGACCTCCTGGAGGTTTTAATGACGTTACGATTAAAAATCGGTACCCTCTACCACTCTCCTCAGCTTACGAACCTCTCCAGGGGGCTACTATCTTTTCCAAACTGGACCTTCGAAATGTCTACCACCTTGTGCGGATACGCGAAGGAGACGAGTGGAAGACAGCTTTCAACACTGCCAGTGGACACTGAGTACCTGGTTATGCCGTTTAGACAC
Source organism: Salvelinus namaycush (assembly GCF_016432855.1). NCBI lineage: Eukaryota > Metazoa > Chordata > Actinopteri > Salmoniformes > Salmonidae > Salvelinus > Salvelinus namaycush. The sequence continues at coordinate 7,313,143 of NC_052326.1, forward strand.
CCCAGCGCGCCCCCTGTCTTCCAGGCCCTGTTCAACGATGTGCTCCGGGATATGTTGACTCCTTTTTTTTGTTTACTTCAACAACATTCTGGTTTTCTCTCGTTCTGCCCAGGAACACATTCTCCATGTTCGACAGGTCCTTCAGCGCCTCCTGGAGAATCAGTTGTTTGCAAAGGCTGAGAAGTGAGTTCCACCGCTCCACTACCTCCTCTCTGGGATACATTATTGCTGAGGGGAATGTTCAGATGGATCCAGAGAAGGTGAGAGTGGTGGTGGATTGGCCCCATCCCACGTCCAGGGTGCAGCTACAACGGTTTCTGGGATTTGCACATTTCTACCACCGTTTCATTCGGGGCTACAACAACCTGGCGGCTCCCCTCTCTCCATTCCCCTCTCCCAAGGTACCGTTCACATGGTCACAAGCAGCGGACAAGGCTTTTGGGGGATCTAAAGTAGCAATTTACTACTGCTCCCATCCTCATCCATCCGGACCCGACTCGTCAGTTTGTGGTTGAGGTTGATGATTTCGACATGGGAGTAGGGGCCGTTCTTTCCCAGTGATCCGTCCAGGACCAAAAGCTTCATCCATGTGCCTTCATGTCCCATCGTCTTAACTCTGCGGAGAGGAACTATGTTGGGAACCGGGAACTTCTAGCTGTTAAGATGGCTCTGGAGGAGTGGAGACACTGGCTGGAAGGGGCGGAACATCCATTTCTGGTATGGACGGATCATAAGAATTTAGAATACCTCCGCACTGACATGAGCCTCAACCCAAGGCAAGCTCGTTGGGCTCTGTTATTTACCAGGTTCAATTTCACCATCTCCTACCGCCCTGTGTCAAAAAATGTGAAGCCGGACGCTCTATCCCGACTGTACAGTGCCACTCCCTCAATCTGAGACCATCCTCCCTGCCTTTTGTTTGACTGCTTCTGTTTGGGGAATTGACGCTCTGGTCCGCAAGGCACAGTGTTCCCAGTCGGACCCCGTGAGGGGAGGGGCTAACCGGCTGTTTGTTCCTGGTCTGGTCTCAGGTCCTGGAATGGGCTCACTCCTCCAGGCTTACCTGTCATCCTGGTACTCGTCGAACCCTGGCTTTCCTCCGTCAACGCTTCTGGTGGCCCACCATGTTTCCTGATGTTTCGGCCTTCGTCGCCATATGGATGGTGTGCACGCAAAGCAAGACTCCGCGGCAAGCTCCGTCTGGCCTCCTACAGCCACTCCCTGTCCCTCATCGCCCCTGGTCCCATATTTCCATGGATTTTGTCACTGGGCTTCCTCCGTTAGAAGGCAACACCGATGGTTGACAGATTCTCCAAGGCCGCTCATTTCATCCCTCTTCCGAAGTTACCTTCAGCCAAGGAGATGGCCCAGCTTATGGCGCAGCACAACCTAAACCTGTGATTGTCATGAATTTTGTTGTATTATTTTACTGCCAAAATAGGGTTCCTGATTTATAAAAATGTTTGTTCAATAGAGATGGGCACTAATATCACATAGGCTAATTCATTTGGGGCTAATTCACCACCCGAGGAAATGGTTAGCTAGATCATTTACTCTAAATAATATAGACTCATATTTAGGCTACTTATAGTTAGCAGTGTAATTTATATCAGTCAATTGAATGAATACGCCAATGCACTCACCTTGAATGTCCGGCGTGTTCAAAATGAAGTTGATACATAATATTCAGACCTACAGAAAGCTTTGGCCCTCTTCTCCTCTACAGTAACAACAGTGGTTGCATTGACGATAGTGTTTTTTCCGCTTTTTTGCATTGAGCTTTTATTCAGATGTCCAGACGACTGTTTGATTGACCAGTGGGCCTTCATTAAACGTGTTGGAATACAAAATTAGCTATCAACCCTTGATATGCAATCAGCAGAACAATAAAATCTTTAAGCATGTGAGAAGTCTCGAGGGTGCCCTAAATGACAGCAACGCTGACAGTTTAATAAAATCCTCCCTTTGACCTCATTTAACACCTGGTTTACTTCTCAATAGGTGGTCCTGGTAAATCATGACATAGCACAAGTGGGAGGGCTGCTCCTCTATTGTTCCTCAAGCAAAGGGGGAGGCCGAAGACATCACAGATTCCTATCAGACCAACTCCTTGAACGCCCTACTCCTTGAAGTTTGCAGTTTTGTCTAAAAAACACAAAAAAATTAAATAATCACTGGAAGACATCTTTAAGAATGTAACTGTAATCCGATTACACATTTTGAAAAAGTAATCCGAGCTGATTACAGTTCATATTTGTAATTGGTTCCATAGTCCCTGTTACATGAAATCCATTATTACCCAACCCTGTCCCCCAATGCTATGATTTGATTGGTAAAATATGCTTCTATTCTGATTTCAGATTGTAATAGCGGAGAAGTACCCTCTAAGTTTTTATTTAGCTTGTTGGGAAAATGGTCAAAGTAGCTGATTTGTGTCAAAAGTCACAATGTTAACTCATCGTCTCATGCTTAGATTGTGCTCCCCAAGTGCAAAAATTGGAAATTTCTTAAAGTTCTATGAAAGTTAATTCAACAGTGGGAAGTTAGCTTAATGAATGTAGTGGATGCGGTTACTAAAACAGCTGTACCTCCTGATTGGTAGAAGTTATATCTGTTCTTATTTCAGATGCAAATAACAGATGTCATACGCTCTAAGTTGTTGTCAAAAGTGCTCTTTCCTGATCCTTTGTCTGCGCTTAAGGACTTCCCTCTTCAATTCAAACCACAGATTCTCAATGAGGTGTATAAGTCCAGAGACTAATATTGCCATTGCAAAATGTTGATTTTGTGGTCAATTAACCATTTCTTAGTGGACTTTGATGTGTGCTTGGGGTTATTGTCTTGCTGGAAGATCCACTTGCAGCCAAGTTTCAGCCTCCTAGCAAGAGGCAAGTATATTTTTGGCTAAAATGTCCATGTGTCCTCCAAAACATGACCCCGCCAAGCCGCACTGCTTCTTGACACACTGCTTGCTTAACCCGGAAGCCAGCCGCACCAATGTGTCGGCGGAGACACTGTACAGCTGGCGACCGAAGTCAGCATGCATGCACCTGACCGGTACAAGGAGTCGCTCGAGCGCGACATCCCAGCTGGCCAAACCCTCCCCTAACCCGGACAACTCTGGTCCAATTGTGCACCGCCTCATGGGTCTCCAGGTCGCAGCCTGCTGCGACACAGTCAGGATTGAACCCGGAACTGTAGTGCCTTAGACCGCTGCGCCTCTTGGGAGGCCAAGGTAATCCTTTCTAATGCAGCTTTTTTGATAGATATCACGTAGTTCAACTGCATAAGTGTTGCTCTCCACTTTCTGGAGGACCGAGTTTTGAAATCAGTGGAATTACAGCATGATGGCTCCGGAGATGGAGAAAATTCTAGCGTTTGAATGCAAATATGCAGAGGGAGTTGAAAAGAGAACACACAGAAGAAGGCTGCTGTATAAAACACCTGTCTCCGGAATACATCTTCAAACTAAGGGCAACCATAGCATCCGTGGCAGAGAGGGAGAAGCGTCAGTCCATGTAAGATGGCTACATTTTAAAATATTACACATTTCTAATTTTTATCAGAAAGTCGTTTTCATTTCAAGTTAGTGTACTGTTAGCTAGCTAGCTAACGTTAGCTGGCAGGCTCGCTAGCTAACGTTACATGTATGATCTGTGTAGTTATATTATTCTTATCTCAGAGCCATTTGCATTGCTAGTTATAGCCTAATGTTAGCTAAACTCAGCAAAAAAAGAAACATCCCTTTTTCAGGACCCTGTCTTTCAAAGATAATTCATAAAAATCCAAATAACGTCACAGATCTCCATTGTAAAGGGTTTAAACACTGTTTCCCATGCTTGTTCAATGAACCATAAACAATTAATTAACATGCACCTGTGGAACGGTCGTTAAGACACAAACAGCTTACAGACGGTAGGCAATTAAGGTCACAGTTATGAAAACTTAGGACACTAAAAGAGGCCTTTCTGCTGACTCTGAAAAACACCAAAAGAAAGATGCCCAGGGTCCCTGCTCATCTGCGTGAACGTGCCTTAGGCATGCTGCAAGGAGGCATGAGGATGTGGCCAGAGCAATAAATTGCAATGTCCGTACTGTGAGACGCCTAAGACAGTGCTACAGGGAGACAGGACGGAAAGCTGATCGTCCTCGCAGTGGCAGACCACGTGTAACAACACCTGCACAGGATCGATACATCCGTACATCACACCTGCGGGACAGGTACAGGATGGCAACAACAGCCCGAGTTACACCAGGAACGCACAATCACTCCATCAGTGCTCAGACTGTCCGCAATAGGCTAAGAGAGGCTAGACTGAGGGCTTGTAGGCCTGTTGTAAGGTAGGTCCTCACCAGACATCACCTCCAACAACGTCACCTATGGGCACAAACCCACAGTCGCTGGACCAGACAGGACTGGAAAAAAGTGCTCTTCACTGACGAGTCGTGGTTTTGTCTCACCAGGGGTGATTGTCAGATTCGCGTTTATCGTCATAGGAATGAGCATTACACCGAGGCCTGTACTCTGGAACGGGATCGATTTGGAGGTGGAGGGTCCGTCATGGTCTGGGGCGGTGTGTCACAGCATCATCGGACTGAGCTTGTTGTCATTGCAGGCAATCTCAACGCTGTGTGTTACAGGGAAGACATCCTCCTCCCTCATGTGGTACCATTCCTGCAGGCTCATCCTGACATGACCCTCTAGCATGACAATGCCACCAGCCATACTGCTTGTTCTGTGCGTGATTTCCTGCAAGACAGGAATGTCAATGTTCTGCCATGGCCAGCGAAGAGCCCAGATCTCAATCCCATTGAGCACGTCTGGGACCTGTTGGCTCGGAGGGTGAGGGCTAGGGCCATTCCCCCCAGAAATGTCCAGGAACTTGCAGGTGCCTTGGTGGAAGAGTGGGGTCACATCTCACAGCAAGAACTGGCAAATCTGGTGCAGTCCATGAGGAGGAGATGCACTGCAGTACTTAATGCAGCTGGTGGCCACACCAGATACTGACTGTTACTTTTGATTTTGACCCCCCTTTGTTCAAGGACAAATTATTCAATTTCTGTTAGTCACATGTCTGTGGAACTTGTTCAGTTTGTCTCAGTTGTTGAGTCTTGTTATTTTCATACAAATATTTACACACGTTAAGTTTGCTGAAAATAAACGCAGTTGACAGTGAGAGGACATTTTTTTTTTTGCTGAGTTAGGTAACATTGAACCTGGTTGGTTAGCTACCTACAGATTCATGCAAGGTAGTAACGTTATGAGTTGGGATTATGGTTCATTGTCTGAACAAAAGACCGCACTATGCAAGTAACGATTTCAGTAGAATGTTAATGATGTCACTGATACAACTGTTGATAGACGTAGCTGGTAAATAACTGGAGAATAACTGACGAATTTACGAACGCTCAACACCCGTTGAATATGGCCGGTGTCAGTAAACGTTGGCAAAAAAGCATAATTATATTGTTGCCAGCAGCACAGTTGCATTCACCAACACTCTGGATAACATAAAAACAGCCTCACCAGCTCTGCTAGGGCGAGTAAAATGGTCAGTGAGCTGTTCACTCATTTGTGTCTGGAAGTAGCTAGCAAGCTAGTCAAGGTTAGCCAGTTAACTTGGATGCTTGACTGCTGTACTTAGGTCAGAACGCTCGGATCAACCCTACTCCTCGGCCAGAGTGTCCAGTGTGCGCTCTGAATGCTACGAGGGCGAAACGCTCTGAATTTACGAATGGACAATCTGACAACGCTCTGGGTTTAGGAACACCCAGAGCGCACTCTGAGCACACTCTGGCACTCCAGATTAAATGTACGAACACACCCGTAGTGTAAACCAGGCTTTAGTCTTGAAACGTTGGTTGTTTAGTACACGGCCTCACATGTGAATCCTTAAAGATATGGGTGGGGCTAAGGCTTTAGAGGGTGTGAACGATGCTGAATGGGTCTAGAGAAAGAAGACCTGCCCAGTAGGTGTGCCAAAACATTCAAGGGCCATTTTCTCAAAATTGAAGTTACATGTTTATCAACTTCCAAAGCAGAATTACTTTCTCATTGTTCCTCAACTGTAGTGTATCATATACCATTTTCTAGCTCTGTGTCTCTACTTTTATCCAATGTAAAAAACACAAGTTCTAGCCAATGAGCTTCAGCCCCTCACCATTTGAGTGACAGCTAGCAACATGCACACACACCAGAGCGAGAGAGCAATGACATGGTGCACATATACAGTACCAGTCAAAAGCTTAGACACACCTACTCATTCAAGGGTGTTTCTTTATTTTGACTATGTTATACATTGTAGAATAATAGTGAAGACATCACAACTATGAAATAACACATATGAAATCATGTAGTAACCAAAAGTGTTACCAAAACAAAACAAATCAAAATATATTTGAGATTCTTCAAAGTAGCCACTCTTTTGCGAAGAGTGTGCGAAGCTGTCATCAAGGAAAAGGGTGGCTACTTTGAAGAATCAAAACTATAAAATATATTATGATTTGTTTAACACTTACAATGTAGAAAATAGTAAACATAAAGAAAAAACCTTGAATGAGTAGGTGTGTCCAAACTTTTGACTGGTACTGTATCTGCACATATATCCCCCGGGAGACAAATTTTGGCTCATGAGTACTACTTTCAGAACTACTGGCTAAAAAGTATACAAAGGTACAAGGGAATCTCTTTAAAAACATTAATTAAAACAGTTGTTTACAAAGTGGTCCTCCAAGGGTAAACAAATAACATGTAATGATTAAAAGAAGACAGTTACAAAACACAAATATTACCTCCTCCACCTCCTCCTAACTGGGAGACCTCGCTCGAGCGCCGGCTAGAGAGGTAGGGGGACACCATGGAAGAACGGCGGCTCACTGTGTAGGCAGAGCTCAGGCTGCTGGTGCCACTCCCCCTCCGGTCACTGATAGGGGGGGGCATGCCAGAGGGTATGCCGCCCAGCTCGTGATTGGACAGTTCCATGACGCGGCGGTTGGAGAGGAGGGGCGAGGGACTACACATCCCTCCCATCATCTCTCCTGGACAACCTGGAGAAACAAGACAGGATGAGAATCATCAGGTTAAATGACTGGCACATAAAATACTGCTACAATTTGAGAGTGAATGTCATTTTTTTGCTTCAGTCGATATCATCTATGCACTGTAGTGCATAAGGGGCTAAATACAGTAGTATTCAAGCCACTAGGGGGTACTCTGGTGAAGCCCATGCGAAATAAAGAAATACAGTTTAAGTGAATTGGGAAGAGTAATAATGAAAAACTAAAGAGAGACTGTAAACGGCTGTTACCTGTGCTGACATGATTAAAAGTGAAGTAAACCGTACATTTCGCATTGTAGTTTATATGATAAGCTCATTGGGAGGGTAACAAATTTGGAGGCACTGCTGAGATTTATTTTCATGTGAGCACCGGCCCATATTCCTGGAACGGACAACGAGTGAGAGACATTGGGAGAGTAGCTAGCTAGCTAACGTTAGCAGGCTAACCACCTAACGGAGTGTAGCTGTCTTGCCATTGCCTGCATTGTCGTTGTTGCCACGTGAGTAGGACATATGAGTCGAGAGAGGGAAACGTTGTTGGATGAAATCAAACAGAGTTCATGGACTTTAACTGAAGACAATTTACGGCACTTGTGTGTACGTTGTGGAATAGGAGGTGTAGATGACTCTGAAGTAAAAGGAAAGAGCCATCGCGCTTTGCGGCGCAAATTGATGGAAGATTACTGTGAGAAGGAGGATTTAATGGAATCGTGAAGATGAAGGAATGTCTTGGCTGCTTCAACTGAAAGACGAAATCAAAGGAATATCGGACTCTGAGGATACTGTGAAAAGTCTGCCTACAAGTCCCAGCCAGTCGGCGCCAACAAGGCAAGTGGACAGCGAACCCAGCAGAGAGACGGGAGCTGCGGCAGAACGAAAAGAAGAGGAAGGGGCTCCTCAGCCCAGCAGAGAAGTGGTCTCAGCTCCAGAAAGGCACCCCCCACTGTCAGGGTTGTGTGCGGCGAAGTAGCAGAGTCAAATGCAGGACACAGGTGTTGAGCGAAACACAAAACGTTTACTCAAAAATCACAGCAAAATTCCACAAAGGGAATAATTACAAAACATCATAAGAAATAACAACAACCCCTAACGTAACAAACAATCACGGACAAAACAGAAATGAAAGCCAGAGGGTTAAATAGGGAACATAATAGGGGAATTGAAACCAGGTGTGTAATTATGCAGACAAAACAAAACGAAACAGAAAAATGGATCGGTGGTGACTAGAAAGCCGGTGACGTCGACCGCCGAACACCACCCGAACAAGGAGAAGGGCCGACTTCGGCGGAAGTCGTGACAGTACCCCCCCCTTGACGCGCGGCTCCAGCAGCGCGACGACACCGGCCTCGAGGACGACCCGGAGGGCGAGGTGCAGGGCGATCTGGGTGGAGACGGTGAAACTCTTGTAACATAGATGGATCTAGAATGTCCTCCACCGGTACCCAGCATCTCTCCTCCGGGCCGTACCCCTCCCACTCCACGAGGTACTGAAGGCCCCTCGCCCGACGCCTAGAATCCATGATGGCTCTTACGCTATACGCCGGGACCCCCTCGATGTCAAGAGGGGGCGGAGGAACCTCCCGCACCTCAGACTGCTGGAGCGGACCAGCCACCACCGGCCTGAGGAGAGACACATGGAACGAGGGGTTAATACGGTAATCAGGGGGGAGTTGTAACCTATAACAAACCTCGTTCAATCTCCTCAGGACTTTAAATGGCCCCACAAACCGCGGACCCAGTTTCCGGCAGGGCAGGTAGGTTTCGGGTCGAGAGCCAGACCCGATCCCCCGGTGCATACACCGGGGCCTCACTGCGGTGGCGGTCGGCACTCGCTTTTTGTCTCCTGATGGCACGTTGTAGCCGTACGTGGGCAGCGTTCCAAGTCTCCTCTGAGTGCCGAAACCATTCATCCACCGCAGGAGCCTCAATCACGACCAGGATCGTGGTGTTACCCCGCGACGGGGGAAGATCCGTCACGAAATCCACCGATAGGTGTGACCATGGTCGCTGTGGAACGGGAAGGGGTTGTAATTTCCCTCTGGGCAGATGTCTAGGTGCCTTGCACTGTGCACATACCGAACAGGAGGAAACATAAACCCGCACGTCCTTAGCTAAAGTGGGCCACCAGTACTTCCCAGAAAGGCAGCGCACCGTCCGACCGATACCAGGATGACCAGAGGAGGGTGACGTATGAGCCCAACAGATCAAACGATCGCGGACATCAAACGGAACGTACAGACGCCCAGCTGGACAGTCATGTGGAATGGACTCTGTACGTGACGCCCGTTCGATGTCCGCGTCCACCTCCCACACCACCGGTGCCACCAGGCGAGAGGCTGTAATTATGGGAGTGGGATCTGTGGACCTCTCCTCTGTATCATACAGCCGGGACAGTGCATCTGCCTTAACGTTCTGGGAACCTGGTTTGTAGGTAAGGGTGAAATCAAAACGGGTGAAAAACATGGCCCACCTTGCCTGGCGAGGGTTCATTCTCCTCGCTGCCCGTATGTACTCCAGATTGCGGTGGTCAGTCCAAATGAGAAAAGGGTGTCTAGCCCCCTCAAGCCAGTGTCTCCACGCTTTCAGAGCCATGACAACAGCCAGCAACTCCCGGTCCCCCACATCATAGTTTCGCTCCGCCGGGCTGAGCTTCTTCGAAAAGAATGCACAGGGGCGGAGCTTTAGTGGCGTACCCGAACGCTGAGACAGCACAGCCCCTATCCCCGCCTCGGACGCGTCCACCTCAACTATGAATGCTAAGGAAGGATCAGGATGAGCCAGAACTGGAGCCGAGGTAAACAGAGCCTTCAGGTGACCAAAAGCCCTGTCCGCCCCAGCTGTCCACTGCAGTCGCACCGGTCCTCCCTTCAGCAGTGAGGTAATGGGAGCCGCTACCTGACCAAAACCCCGGATAAATCTCCGGTAGTAGTTGGCAAACCCTAAAAACCGCTGCACCTCCTTTACCGTGGTTGGAGTCGGCCAATTACACACGGCTGAAATGCGGTCATTCTCCATCTCTACCCCTAACGCTGAAAAGCGGTACCCTAGGAAGGAGATGGATCGTTGGAAGAACAGACATTTCTCAGCCTTGACGTACAGGTCATGCTCCAACAGTCGACCAAGCACCCTACGCACCAGGGACACATGCTCGGCGCGTGTAGCGGAGTATATTAGAATGTCATCTATATACACCACTACACCCTGCCTGTGCAGGTCCCTGAAGATCTCATCCACAAATGATTGGAAGACTGATGGAGCATTCATTAACCCGTACGGCATGACGAGGTACTCATAATGCCCAGAAGTGGTGCTAAATGCTGTCTTCCACTCATCTCCCCCCTTAATACGCACCAGGTTGTAAGCGCTCCTGAGGTCCAATTTTGTGAAGAAGCGCGCCCCGTGTAATGACTCGGTCATACTGGCTATGAGTGGTAGCGGGTAACTGTATTTTACCGTGATCTTATTTAATCCTCGATAATCAATACACGGGCGCAAACCTCCATCCTTCTTCTTCACAAAAAAGAAACTCGAGGAGACAGGTGAGATGGAAGGCCGAATGTATCCCTGTCCCAGAGATTCGGTGACATATGTCTCCATAGCCACCGTCTCCTCCTGTGACAGAGGATACACATGACTCCTGGGAAGTTTAGCGTCTACCAAGAGATCTATCGCACAATCCCCCGGTCGATGGGGTGGTAATTGAGTCGCCTTCTTCTTACAGAAGGCGAGTGCCAAATCGGCATATTCGGGAGGAATGTGCATGTTGGAAACCTGGTTTGGACTTTCCACCGTAGTGGCACCTAAGGAAACACCTACACATCTACCTGAACACTGACAGGACCATCCCTTGAGAGTCCTCTGTTGCCACGAAATAATCGGATCATGAGAGGCCAACCAGGGAAGACCCAACACAACAGGAAACGCAGGAGAGTCGATCAGAAAGAGACTAATTCTCTCCTCGTGATCCCCCTGCGTTCTCATAGCGATGGGCGCTGTGACCTCCCCAATCAGCCCCGACCCCAAAGGACGACTATCTAAGGCATGTACAGGGAAGGGAACATCAACAGGAATAATAGGGATCCCTAATCTATGTGCTAAAGAGCGATCAATAAAGTTCCCAGCTGCGCCTGAATCTACTAGCGCCTTATGCTGGGGATGCGAGGAAAACTCAGGAAATTCTATATGTAACCACAACAGAAGACTCTGGGTGAGTTATGTGCCTACTCACCGGAGATGACCCATCAGTGCTCCGCCTGCTACCTCGACTTCCAGGAGAAACACCCCAGCACCGGACAGCAGTGTGTCCTCTGCGTCCACAGTTGGTGCATGGAGTGGTCCTCCCTCCGGTCTCCCTTCTAGCAGCCCCTCCTAACTCCATCGGTGTAGGATCCAAGGGGCTGGGTAATGGAACGGGCGGACCCCGATCTAGACGTCCGCGGGAGGCCAACAGGTTATCCAGCCGGATAGATAAATCCACCAGCTGGTCCAGGTTAAGAGTGGTGTCCCTGCAGGCTAACTCCCTACGAACGTCCTCTCGTAGACTACACCTGTAGTGATCGATCAGGGCCCGCTCATTCCATCCCGCACCAGCGGCCAGAGTACGGAAGTCCAGGGCGAAATCTTGAGCGCTCCTCATCCCCTGTCTGAGATGGAACAAACGCTCTCCCGCCGCTATCCCTTCAGGTGGATGATCAAAGACCGCCCGGAAGCGGCGAGAAAAGTCATCATAGTCATCCAGGGTTTGGCCCTCTCTTCCCCAGATGGCGTTGGCCCACTCCAGGGCCTTACCAGTCAGACAGGAGATGAGGGCGCCCACTCTCTCTCGTCCTGAAGGGGTCGGATGAACAGTTGCCAGGTATAACTCCAACTGTAGGAGGAACCCCTGACACCCGGCTGCTGTACCGTCATACGCTCCTGGGAGCGAGAGCCGAGTCCCACTGGGTCCTGACGATGGAGGGATGACCGGTGGAGTAGGGAGAGGCGCGGGTGGGGGTGATGGGGTATGATTTACCGGGAGACCTCCTCTCTCCCATCGGTCCATTGTCTGCAGCACGCGATCCATGGCGGTCCCTAAACTGTGTAACATGGTCGCGTGCTGTTGAACTTGCTCCTCAACTGGGAGAGAGGGGCTGGCTGTGCCTGCTGACTCCATTTGAAGTTTGGGTCCGTGATTCTGTCAGGGTTGTGTGCGGCGAAGTAGCAGAGTCAAATGCAGGACACAGGTGTTGAGCGAAACACAAAACGTTTACTCAAAAATCACAGCAAAATTCCACAAAGGGAATAATTACAAAACATCATAAGAAATAACAACAACCACTAACGTAACAAACAATCATGGACAAAACAGAAATGAAAGCCAGAGGGTTAAATAGGGAACATAATAGGGGAATTGAAACCAGGTGTGTAATTATGCAGACAAAACAAAACGAAACAGAAAAATGGATCGGTGGTGACTAGAAAGCCGGTGACGTCGACCGCCGAACACCACCCGAACAAGGAGAAGGGCCGACTTCGGCGGAAGTCGTGACACCCACAGAGAGAGAATGGAGTGAGTATGTCCAGTTATAAAGACTTTAAAATTCATGGACAGATAAGAGATCAGAATCAAAATGATAAGCTCAGCTTCAGCAGCCTAGAACATCAGATTGAAAATGGACAGAGAAAAGGGGTACCATGCATTAGAAATCATAGAAGCAGTAACCAGAGCTGTGAGGCCAGGGCTTAAGATGAGGAGTTATCTGGAGGGAAAAACAGACATGACACTCTACACACTAAGGCAAATCTTGAGGACACATTATGCAGAGAAGGATGCTACTGAACTGTATCACAAGTTGACTAAAGCAACACAAGAGCCGGGAGACTCTGCCTTGGACTTCCTAGTCCGAGTCTTTGACCTGAGACAGAAAGTGTTATCAGCCTCAGCTCGTGCCCAATCAGGACTGAAATATAGCACGGAGTTAGTCAAGAGTCAATGCCTGCAGGCCATTGTTACAGGATTAACAAATGATAATGTCAGGGCAGAGATGAGAGTGCATCTCCAGAATATTAACACCAGTGATGAACTGTTGCTTGAGAAAATGCTAATTGCCCGGGGCAATGAAAGCGAACGCATGCAAAAGGCCAGGATTTCCCGTAAATTCACAGCCACATGAGGGAACGCAGTACAGAGTGAGGATAACGGGGATAGCGGAGAGGAATGTGCACAGGCAGAGCCCTCACAGACCACAGTCCGAAAACAAAATAAATATAATCCTCTCCTGAGTAAAATTGATGCGACCAATGAAGCAATCAAAGAACTGACCCGTCAGGTTGCCTCATTAGTACAGTCAGTACAGGGCCAGGGTGACAGTTCAGTTAGGAATCGCTCCAACAGAAAACCAAGTCCAACCAACAGGGAGAAAAGAAAATGCAAAAGTTGTTAAGAGACTGGTCAACAGACTTGCCATCATTGCTACAAATGTGGCAGTGATAGCCATTGGGCAGTAGGATGTAGGATCAGGGGCAACGCACATCCATCGGGAAACGCCTGGGGGTCACAACCATGGAACGGGGAGTGACCTCAGATACATCTAGTTCCATCCAGTGTTGCAATGGCTGCAGTGCAAAGGTAGAGAGAATCTCAGAGTTGAAGTTGTGTTCATTGTGGCATAAAGCTGCCTGCTGTTCCAAAGTGTGCCAACAGGATCATTGGAAACAGCACCAACCAACATGTAAGACTGACCACAACTCCCCTTGTCCCATGACACAGAGAGAGTGGGGGGCCAACTACCCCAGCTACCACAGGACATTGTAATATAGCACAGCTCATTGGTAAAAAATGTCAAGTGTGGTGTTATATGGATGGTGTAAAGACTCTAGCATTATGGGACACAGGGGCTCAGGTATCCATCATAAGTGAGGAATGGAGCAAACGTAATTTGCCACGCACACAAATTAGACCACTGGCAGAAATCATGGGCAATACAGAGAAACTGGATCTGAGGGCAGCCAATGGCACTGAAATTCCCTTTCTGGGTTGAATGGACATTTGCTTCAGTTTGCTTGATTCCAAAGCTGAGGTCATTGCAGGAAAACAGTTGAGGGTTCCGATATTAGTCACAAATGAAAGCCTGGAGAAACCAATCATTGGGTTTAATGTAATTGAAGAAATAGTTCAAACAAAAAGTAACAAGGAGCCCTCAGAGCTGATGTATACAGTAAATATGCTAAGAAATGCACTTGAGCTAGGACAGGGAAAGGCAAAGACTCTACTCAATCTGCTTCAGCACTCAGAATACACGGAGGAATGCTTGCTTACAGCAGGCAGACGTGACGTTGTCATTCCAGGTGGACAAACAAAATGGATTCATCCCTGTATCCCAAGAGTGGCTCCCTTCAATGATGAAATTGTGTTATTTGAACCGGACGTGAGAGTGATCTGGGGCCTGAACCTACAAAGCCAGGTTGTGAAAACATCAAAACGGCCATCTCGAAAAGTTGACATTGCATTAGTGAATACTACCAAACATGACATTACCTTACCAAGACAAACAGTGATAGGGACATTACAGAGAGTAGTAGCGTGTCACCCGGTTCCTGTGCCCAGGGGAGAGAAGGTTACTGTAGCACAGGTTCAGGACAGATCCCCACTGGAGCCTGGCCCTGATAACGGTCAAATAGAGTGGTGGGACCCACCTGTAGAGGTTCAGCACTTGAGCCAAGAACAACAAGAATTAGTCAAACGGATGCTCAGAGAGGAATCAGCTGTTTTCGCCAAAGATGACATGGATATAGGGTGTATTGAAAATCTCAGAATGGAGATAACATTGACTGATAACATACCCGTGGCAAAGAGATACAACGGTGTGCCACGCCCCTTGTATGCTGAGGTGAAAAGCAACCTTCAGGGGCTCCTGAAAAAAAACTTAATCAGGAAGTCAACTTCATCATACACATCACCTTTGGTCTGCGTACGTAAAAAGGATGGGAGTTTAAGACTTTGTGTTGATTACAGGGGATTGAACATGAAGACTGTTCTGGACAGGCATCCCATACCCCGTATACAGGAAATACTTGATGGTTTGGGAGGAAACTCATGGTTTACAGTTTTAGATCAAGGAAAGGCTTTGTGGGAGAGGAGTCCAGAAAATACAGTGCCTTCAGCACCCCTTGGGCCTAGTATGAATGGAATAGAATTCCCTTTCGCTTATCAAACAGTTCCTCTGCCTTCCAACGACGCATGGAGGAAAGTTGAGAGGGGATAAGAGAGAGAATCTGTGTACCATATTTGGTTGACGTTCTTATTTTTAGTCAGTCATTTGAACAACATGTGGAAGATGTCCGTCAGGTACTCAGGCAGCAAAATAAATGGGGTGTTAAACTCAGGGCTGATTAGTGTGACCTGTTCAAGAATGAGGTCCGTTATTTAGGAAAAATAATTTCTGCTGAGGGTTACAGAATGGATGTTGAAGAAATTGTAGCAGTGCAAGAACTGGTAAACAGGCCACCAACAAACGTGAGAGAGCTGAGGAAACTACTGGGGTTTCTAGGGTACTACAGGGGTTATGTACAGAACTTCTCACAACATGCTAAATGTCTCTATGACTTACTAGCAGTGAAGACGAAGACCCCAGCATCCGGGAAGCGAAGGACCAAGGTAGCTATGCAGTCAGGACAGGCTCTGCCCCACCAGAAAGTTATATGGGAGGATGCTCACCAGAGAGCATTAGAACACTTGGTGAGTGTGTTGACTAATCCACCTGTGCTTGCTTACCCAGATTTCAAGGACCCTTTTATCCTGCATGTTGATGCCTCCGAAGAGGGATTGGGAGGTATGTTATACCAACGACAATGTGGGGTCATTGGATATGGCTCCCGCACCCTGACTCAAGCAGAGAGAAACTATCACCTTCGCTCAGGGAAACTGGAATTCTTGGCCCTCAAATGGACAGTGACTGAGTGGTTCTGAGATGACCTATTTTATGCTCCCTCTGTGACAGTGTATAACCCCTTGACCTATGTACTAACTACAGCAAGACTGAATGCCACCGGTCATCGCTGGGTGGCGGAGCTGTCTGACTTTAATCTCACACTGAAGTATCGTCCTGGAAAGGTAAACACTGATGCAGACTTTCTGTCACGCTCTCCTTTGCATGCTGAACATTACATGGAAGAATGCACAGAGAAACACTCACTTGAAATGGTAAAAGCAACACTCAATAATCTTCAGGCACAACAGAATGACTGTGTAATGTGGATATCCACAGTCACACTAAGGCCATCAGTGCAAGGTGAGCTGTCATGGTGGGGGGGAACAGTCACAGACCGACTGTCTCCACACGATATCATGCAGGCTCAGTTAAAGGACGCGGCTGTATGGAGAATCTTGGAAGTGAAAAGTCAAAGGACTAAGTCTAAACAAACAGAATGTCAACAAGAGTCATACAAAGTCAAACAGTTACTGCAAGAGTGGAACAGGCTCCATGTCTCACCAGATGGATTATTACAAAGGAGAACAGCAAAAAGGACACAAGTTGTGGTACCAAGTCAGTATAGAACACTGATTAACAAGTACTTACACACTGAAATGGCCCATCTAGGAACAGAAAGAGTGTTGAACTTAGCACGAGAGCGCTTTTATTGGCCGCGCATGCAACATGACATTGAACACTTTATCACCAAAGTGTGTAAGTGTATCAAACAAAAGAAACCCAGTGTAATAACTAGGGCCCCAATGCAACATGTACGAGCTACAACTCCTTTCCAGAAGATTTCAATTGACTATGTGCATTTGGAGAAAAGCAGAGGGGGCTACGAGTACATTTGGGTTATTTTAGATAACAAGCCTACCCCACCGGAAATAAGTCAGGGAAAACTGCAGCAAAAAAAGCTTTTCGATGATTTTTTCCCAAAGTTCGGCTTTGTGTCAAAAATCCATCATGATCAGGGAAGAGAGTTTGAAAATCAGTTATTCAGAGCCTTGCAGAACTGTACGGGAATAGCCAATTCCAGAACCTCTCCATATCATCCACAGGGGAATCCGGTGGAGAGATTTAACCGTACACTGTTGTCAATGTTGCGCACACTAGATGAAGAGGAAAAAGGCCAACTGGGGTGATTATCTGAACAAGGTCATTCATGCATATAATTGTACCACCAGTGATGCTCCTGGGTTCTCACCGTATTTCCTGCTATTTGGAAGGGCTCCACTGCTACCTGTTGACCTTGTCTTTGGGTTACAGATAAAGGAACAGGAGATATCATACCAGGATTATGCTAAGAAGTGGCAGCAACAGATGGCTGAAGCCTATGACATCGCCAGTAGAAACATGGAGAAGTCAACAGCAAAGGGAAACGCCTACTACGATCGGAAGAAAACGAGTTCGGTTCTGGTCTCAGGGGATCGTGTACTGGTGATGAACATGTCAGAAGGTGGGGGGACGGGAAAGCTAAGATCACACTGGGAGGACCAAATACATGTGGTGGTAACCAGGAAAGGTGATGACAGCCCTGTCTATGAGGTCAAACCCGAGAGGGGTAGAGGCAGGGCCTGGGTTCTGCATCGCAATATGCTCATGTCATGTAATTCCCTACCATTTGAGGAACCTGTTGAAACACCCAGTAGAGGTCTGTGGAGAAGGGAACCACCCCAGCAAAAGCAGCGTTGAGTCTGAGAGCTCAGATGAGGATTCTTATCCAGTATTCATCCAACTAGAGATGTTCTGATGTGTATATATTTTCTCGTTTACCGTTACTAATCACAGTGTGATAATGTTTAGTGGGGGTTGCGTCTTTGCCTATAAAGGCAGACTGGTCATGTCTAGATAGTTATATGGCTGTTAGGCCAGTTTTCTCCGTTGTTCTCATGACCAGTACTTACATCCTCTGTTTGTTTTGAGGCCAGTGAAATGTTTGGGACAACATTTAGTTTTTGCAGGGGGGTGTTGTAAGGGGCTTAATACAGTTGTATTCCAGCCACTAGGGGGTACTCTGGTGAAGCCCATGGGAAATAAAGAAATATAGTTTAAGTGAATTGGGAAGAGTAAGAATGAAAAACGAAAGAAAGACTGTAAACGGCTGTTACCTGTGCTGACATGATTAAAAGTGACGTAAACCGTACTTTCCGCATTGTAGTTTATATGATAAGCTCATTGGGAGGGTAACACATACATTTTAGTTAGCCTCACACTTCAAGGGCTGTTCAAGAAGAAAGCATAAGTATTGTGAACTGAATCCAAGCTCAGCATCTTACTCCCAGGTCTGATTCTAGGTAAATGGTCCTCTATAGATGACGAGGTCCTCTATAGACAAGGACCAGGTTTAAAATCACTGGTTCAACCATCGTTCTTCATCTACAAGCGACTTTACAAACCTGTGAGTGCTGGTAGCTTGCTACTCCGACCACAGCGTCCAGGTGGAGTGGGCCTTCTGATCTGTTTCAGCTTGTCTATCTTCAGGTTCTCTAGTCTCTTTAGGGCCTGAGCCGACGTGCCCCCCATCCCTGCCATGCCCTGCCCTCTTCCCCCAGCTTCGCCTCCTCCTCCCGCCCCTCCGTCCTCCAGAGCGGTCAGGTCCTCCAGGCTCCCTGCTGCGTTCAGGTTCATCTCCACACCACTGTCGTTGTTGTTCGCGCTCCCCAGAGGAGAACGCTCGCTACTGCAGGACGACTGGCCACCCGGACTGGGCTGAGACTTCTGGAAGAAAGAGAGATGACGATGTAGCTTAATACATGTAGCTTAAAACATTTGGAAGAACTCTATAGCAGCGGGACAGCACAGAGGGCAGGAGTTGAGTCAGAAGATGACTTCATTCTCAGCTCTCCAGTCTAAATCACAGGAGGTTGGTGGCACCTTAATTAGGGAGAACGGGCTTGTGGTAATGGCTGGAGTGGAATGGTATCAAATACATCAAAGACATGGTTTCGATGTGTTTGATGCCATTCCATTTGCTCCGTTCCAGCCATTATTATGAGCCGTCTTCCCCTTCCCCTCACTCACCAGAGCAGATTCAGGCGCCAGCAGTTTGCAGTCCTCCCTGTGTCTAGTCTCCTCTTTCTCCAGCAGCAGTTCACCAGACTGTCCACCGGGGGTCAGTGATGAGCCAGGCGGCCGGGGCCCAGTGTCCCCTCGGTGCTTCTTAGTGATGTGAGCCTCAGGGCCGTGGACTGTCTTCACGTGCTTCCGCAGAGAGCTGGGGTCTGTGTAGCGCTTCGTACACCCAGGGATCTTACACACATACGGCTTCTGTCGTGGGACAGGAGGACACAACACGATTGGACACGGAAACAAAACTTGAATTCAGGTAGATGTCAGACATTTGTAGCTATTTTAAGTCATTTCTTATGCCATCCGCCTTTCAAATAGTCTCTCATGATGTCAAAACACGAGAAAAATCTGTGAGATAAATCATAGATTTCAATGTAATCGAGGCTGATAGATCATTCACCAGCTATTCATAACACAATTTAAAGCTATAACTTGAGTGAACAATCCCTTTAAGCAGGTGATGATGTCAGCAGTTGGAGTTAGTGTGATTGGTTGATTGATTGTACCTCGTTGGAGTGTGTGCGGTTCTGGTGCTTGGCTCTGTCCGAGGCGTTGGAGAAGGCTTTGTTGCATCCCTCGTGTTCACAGACATACGGCTTCTCCCCTGTATGAGACCGCAGGTGGGTCTTCAGGTTCTCCAGGCGAGAGTAGGCCTTGTTGCAGCCCTCAAACTGAAACAACGCATAAAGCATCATAACACAGCTCAAGGTGAAACACACAAGACCCATACCAAGAGTAGGCCTTATTACAGCCCACAAACTGAAACAGAGGTTAACAATGTCTTATAATACCCATCAAACCGAAACACACATAACGCATTACAACACACGCTCAAACTTACAGTACATTAGGAAAGTATTCAGACCCTTTCCCTTTATCCACATTTTGTTACGTTACAGCCTTATTCTGAAATTGATTAAATCATTTCCCCCCCTCATCAATCTACACACAATACCCCATAATGACAAAATGAAAACAAAATGAAAAACTGTCTATATAAGATCCCAGTTGACAACAGTTGACAGTCAGAGCAAAAACCAAGCCACGAGGTCGAAGGAATTGTCCGTAGAGCTCAGAGACAGGATTGTGTCGAGGCATAGATCTGGGGAAGGGTACCAAAACATTTCTGCAGCATTGAAGGTCTCCAAGAACACAGTGGCCTCCAGTATTCTTAAACATAAGAAGTTTAAACCATCAAGACTCTTCCTAGAGCTGGCTGCCCGGCCAAACTGAGCCGTCGAGGGAGAAGGGCCTTGGTCAGGGAGGTGACTAAGACCCCGATGGTCACTCTTAGAGAGTTCCAGAGTTCCTCTGTGGAGATAGGAAAACCTTCCAGAAGGACAACCATCTCTGCAGCACTACACCAATCAGGCCTTTACGGTAGAGTGGCCAGACGGAAGCCACTCCTCAGTAAAAGGCACATGACAGCCCGCTTGGAGTTTTTCAAAAGGCACCTAAAGGACTCCCAGACCATGCGAAACAAGATTCTCTGGTCTGATGAAACCAAGATCGAACTCTTTGGCCTGAATGCCAAGCGTCACGTCTGAAGGAAACCTGGCACCATCCCTACTGAAGCATGGTGGCAGGGACTGGGAGACGAATCAGGATCGAGGGAAAGATGAATGGAGCAAAGTACAGAGATCCTTGATGAAAACCTGCTCCAGAGTGCTCAGGATCTCAGACTGGGGCGAAGGTTCACATTCCAAGTCTCTGAATGACATGTCTCTGAATGTCCTTGAGTGGCCCTGCCAGAGCCCGTACTTGAACCCGATCGAACATCTCTGGATAGACCTGAAAATAACTGTGCAGCGACGCTCCCCATCCAACCACACACAGCTTGAGAGGATCTGCAGAGAAGAATGGGAGAAATGCCCCAAATACAGGTGAGCCAAGCTTGTAGCGTCATATCCAGGAACACTCGAGGCCGTAATCGCAGCCAAAGGTGCTTCAACAAAGTACTGAGTAAAGAGTCTGAATACTTATGTAAATTTGATATTTCAGTTTTACATTTTTAATACATTTGCAAAAATCTTAAAAACTAGTTTTGCTTTGTCATTATGGGGTATTGTGTGATGAAAAAAACATTGATGAGGAAAACATTTTTTTTTAATCCATTTTAGAATAAGACTGTAACGTAACAAAATGTGGAAAAGTCAAGGGGTCCGAATACTTTCTGAATGCACTGTATATTATCCCTCAAACTGAAACTATAGATGCACATCTTATTACAGCCCTCAAACTGAAACACACATAACACATTATAACACAGCTCAAACTGATACACACATACTGTACAAATACCAATATGTAACGTAGACTGAAAGACAAGGTCTGATGTAATCACTGTCAGGTAGCGTATTTCGATTAAAGCCACATACATGCACTGTGAGTATACTACCTATACTGTATCTCTCTCTCAAACTGATCTATGAAATTCATTATTTGATGAATTTGAAATTTGATTCTAAACTGAATTTGAATTCATTTAACGATCAACTTCAAAGCTCAGTTTGCGAGAGAGCGACCAGGATACTGTAGTATACTCACAGTACACTTATGCGGTTTCTCTCCTGTGTGCCTGCGCATGTGAACCACCAGCATGTACTGGGCCTTGAAAGGTCTCTGCTCCCTGGAACACTCCTGCCAGTGGCACACAAACTCCTTCTTCTCTCCGTGGATGTGCTCGTTGTTTATGTGCTGTTGAAGACAGAGGGATGTTATGGTTGATTTACACGGATCCTGTGTTTTGGACCATAGTTGGAGACCGCTACTCGGGACTGACTCAAACCAACGGTTCCCTTCCGTTCCCTTCTCTCATACAGTGTGTATATGAGAGAAGGGAATACTTTTTCCTCATGACCTGGCCAGAAAAGCTCTGGGTCCTAACAAGTGCCGGGGGCCCTGAGTTTATCCAGGCCAAGTCACGTAGTCAGGAAAACCTCCTGTCCTGTCCATACTCACGTGGACTAGCTGCTCCTGCGTGTCAAACTCCTTGCTGCAGCTCTCCCAGTGGCAGTTGGTCTCATAGATGGCCTCTGGTTCCGGTTTATCCTCCTTATCCAGATCCTCCCGCCCCTCCAGCAGACCCATCAGAGGATCCTGGGTAGAGGTCAATGGTCACGGGTCATTGGTTAGAAGTCAGGGTTCAACACAACAGGAAGTACATGGGCGGTTCTCAGATGAGCAACATTAAATACACATAGTTGAAACAGTTGTTGAAACACATAGCACACACACACACATGCAGGCGCATACACACAATCTCTCTCTCTGTCTCTCTCTCTCTCTCTCTCTCTCTCTCTCTCTCACACAATGACAATCTCACACATTTTGTTAGCAAAATGTTTTAAAGTTGTGATTGAGTGTTACCATGTGGGATTGTGTGGTTGAGTGTGTAGTGTAACCTGTTACCTGTGTGTTATGTTCTTCATTAAATATGTACATTTTACTCATTTAGCAGACACTCTTATCCAGAGTGACTTAGAGTTTGTGCATTCATCTTCATTTTAGATACTCTTTAAAGAGGTAGGGTTTCAGATGTTTTCGGGAAGACTCAGCTACCCTAGCTTTAGGGGGAAGCTGGTTTCACCATTGCTGGGCTGAGCGGGAGCTGCCCTCCCGTAGGGGTGGGAGGGCCAAGAGACCAGAGGTAGCAGAACGGAGTACTCAGGTTGGGTTTAGGGTTTGCTGCTCCATAGGTAAGTACCATGGTCTTGTAGTGGATGAAAGCTTCGACTGCCCAGCCAAGACAGAGTTGCAGTGGACCAGACGGGAGATGACAATTGCATGGATTAGGGCCTGCGCCGCTTCCTTTGTGAGGTAGGGTCTTACTCTACGGATGTTGTAGAGCATAAACCTACCGGAGCAAGTATCTACATTGATGTTTGCAGAGAGTGACAGGGGTGTTGTCCAGGGTCACGCCAAGGTTCTTTGCATTCTGGGAGGTGGACACCATAGAGTGGTCAACCATGATGGAGATGTCTTGGAGCAGGCATGCCTTCCCCCGGGAGTAAGAGCAGCTCTGTCTTGTTGAGCTGGAGGTGGGGGGGCCGACATCCAAGCTGAGACATGGGCCTAGAACCGAGCCCCGGGGGACACCAGTAGTGAGAGTATTTGGCGCAGACACAGATCCTCTCCACGTCACCTGGTAGGAGCAGAGGACGTGATGGTTCATGCTGTCGAAGGCAGCGGATAGATCTAGGAGGATGAGAACTGAGGAGAACGAGTCAGCTTTGGCAGTGCGGCAAGCCTCCGTGACACAGAGGAGAGCAGTCTCGGTTGAGTGACCCGTCTTGAACCCTGACTGGTTAGGGTCAAGAAGATCGTTCTGAGACAGTTGTCAGAAAGTGTTTTGGAAAGAAAAGAAAGAGGGGATACTGGTCTGTAGTTTTTTTTACATCAGAGGGGTTGAGTGTTTGTTTATTGAGGAGGGGAGCGACTCTAGCCATTTTGTGGTGAGAGGGGATGCAGCCAGTGGTCAGGGATGAGTTGATAAGGAAAGTGAGGAAAGGAAGGTCTCCGGAGATGGTCTGGAGAAGGGAGAAGGGGATGGGGCTAAGCGGGCAAGTTTTCGGGCGGCCAGACCTCACTAGTCGCAGGATTTCATCTGGAGAGAGAGGGGAGAAAGAGGTCCAGGCGTAGGGTAGATCTGTGGGAGTGGGGACAGTGGACTCAATAGGCTGAGTGAATGAGGAGCGGATGTCGTCAACCTTCTTTTCAAAGTGTGTGTGTGTTTTGTGTGCAGAAGATTTCATTCTTACGGGTCAGACCCACAGAGAAATCTGACTGCCGATAGGTATTGCCCAGAGTGTCGGCAGTTAAGTTTTTGTTGTTCACAGTTTTACCTCTGATTTTTGCTTCGCATAAATACTCCCAGCCACAAGTGGGCAGTAGCTTGTTTGGCTTGTGCCTGCTGTAGCTAATGTAAGCTAACTGGCAAGCAGCGCTAATGTTGTTGCTAGCTAGCTAGAATTTGTAGTAAGCCCTTATTGATACTAACCAGATGACCACAACTAAATAACTGGTGTAGGTAGCAACATTATAATTAAATCACAATGGATTTGTTTTTGAATGAAGCAGATGCCTGTTAGCTGTCGAGAGTCGGTGGAGTAGCTAGCTAGCTATGTTGTGCTAAACATTTAGCCAAAATTAGCTAGCACGCGAACTGGCATTGGCAGTACGGGATAATGGAAGGTGAAATCAATTATTAGTAGAAAGCTAGCTTGGTAAAGGCAAGCATTTAGTGTTGTGTGCATTGTGCTGCACTTACCACCCCATTAGTTTCATATTAGTGTATGTGACTTCCTGGGTCAGTTATCAAGCTAACGTTAACTAATTAGCTAGCTAACAAAATGAGCAGGTGCATATTATCAAACTGAACCTAACAAAAAAAGATTTATTCATACACAAAACTCCTTAGCTAGATGTAAAAGGAATAAAGAATAAAAATATGTTTTAGTATGAACAATACAGATGAAAAGGGGGTGGATTACACTGGGAAATGTGCCCTATTTTGGCCATTTTTCTGTCGGCTCCCCCACATGGTTTGTGCTCTCTGATTGGCTCAAAGTCAAGTTCTTGGCCACTAACGAGCATTGCGATTCTACAAGTATAAACGGCAGGATCGTTGGTACCAGGTCAGTACACAGCAGGGATAGCTTTTGTTCTAGCAAGAGAAAGAACAGCCTCCTATTGTGCTAAGCACAGTACCTATCGGCAGTCAGATTACTCGGTGTGCCTGTATCGGTAAGGGACCTTCTATTTTTTTCCAAACATTTTATGGGTCTAATCATAGAATTACATATAGAATCCCTATTGATTTAGTATAATCTCCGTGGGCCTAGTAGGCAAGTAAAAATATGTCATAACTTTTATCATCCTTTTAATGTGGCATAAATACAACCAGTCATGTTTTCACCTGATTGTCAAACAATCACTTCAAAAGGTCGCTCCTGTTGGCTACCCGCGCACGTTTTTCCACTCACAAAATAAATCCAAACAGTGCACCGCAATTTGACGAATGGAAAGAGACATCTATAACAAAAAACCTGAAATTGTAATGACATTCAGCGATTGATGCGTCACGTGTCTCGGTCTCGGCTCACCGAACCACAACACAATTTGGAGGGTATACCGCCCGTTTTCAAGTAAATTTGCATTTTTTATGCAGCTGACGTGGTAATGTTAAATAACGGTGTAATTGCCTATAGTTTTCTTGGCATTACATTCTAATCATTGTGATAGACTCACGTTTTACTGGTACGACGTACCCCAACTATTTATTTTCCTGGGACACCATACCGCACCATACCAAACTGGCTTACTTTCACCCCTGGTTGTGTGTGTATTGTGGATAGTGTAGTGTAACCTATTGCTTGTATGTTGTGTGCCGTGTGTAATGAGCGTAGTGTTACCTGAGGTTGGGTGTGTAGTGTAGTGTAACCTGTTACCTGTGTGCCAGTAGAGGATGGGCTGGCCACGTCACCTTCAGACCTCTCCTCCAGACTCTTAATGGTGATCCCATCCATCACACTACCCAGCACTGGCTCGGTCTTTAGCTACACACACACACGCAAAGACAGGATTGCACTCAGTTATAACATTGGTACGTTAGAATGTCTGGTAAAACATCACACTGCCCAGTACCACCTCTGTCTTCGGCTACACACAGAGAAACAGGTCAGGACTATATAGAGCCATTTCTTGTTCACCATGAAACGTTGCGTTCGAGCGATGCGCACACATCCTGACATCAAAAGATAAGCAGGATTGCTGACACTATGCTTGTAAACATAATGTACAATAATGATTGAGTGTCCACGATATTTGTTTTGCTACTAAGTAAACCTCCAATTGTTCTCCATTATTCCACCCATTAAAACCTCTCCCCATCCCAAGTTGGGTTGTCGTCCCAGTGACTGGCAGACCACCCCTGTTCCCCTGGATCCCAGCGCCACTGAGAGACAGGGAGCCGTCCTTCGAAAAGAGCACACAGTGAAAACGGGCGGTATAGCCTCCAAATTGTGTTGTGGTTTGAAGAGAACACTAACATTTTGCCGAGAACACTAACATTTTGCCAAGGCGGAGAAAAGTGGTCAAGACCGAGACACGCGTGTACAGCAGTGGACGCATCAATCGCTGAATGTCATTACAATTTCATTTTTTTTTGTTACAGATGTCTCTTTCCATTCAGCAAATTGCGGCGCACTGTTTGGATTTATTTTGTGAGCGGACAAAGGTGCGCGGGTAGCCAACAGGAGCGATCTTTTGAAGTGATTCTTTGACAATCAGATGAAAACATCATGACTGGTTGTGTTTAGCAGTGCAAATACCATGGTACAGCTCTATGAACACTCAATCATGATGGTACTTTTTAACGGTAAGTTTACAAACATATATTATGATAAATAGAACTGAAACTTTTCATTATGGTAAATTGTTAAATATGTATAGCTAGTTATAATTGTAATGGCTTAGCAGATCACAGATCACAGAGAAGGAGTATAATATCTATTGTTTACAGGAAACTCATTCAACAATTTCAGATGAAGTTTTGTAGAAAATGGACGGGGGGGTATATACAGTATATTCTCCCATGGGCAAAGAAACTCAATTTATTAACAACTATTTTGATCAGAATGTGCAAATTGTTCAAACAGATTGGCAAGGTAGATGGATTATTAAAAAAAAATATTGGACCATAAACAGATTTGGATCATTAATCTATACAGTCCAAATAATGATGATCCATGATCCAATAATGATGATCTTTGAAAATATATATAATACTTTATCAAACCTACAAGCAATACAAGACTCAATTATTATGGTGGGAGATTATAATAGGGTTTTAAATACCTCAATGGACCGTAAAGGAAATCACACTACAAACTATCACCCTCGTGTACTTAAGGACATCATGGATATATTGGAACTAGTGCATATATGGAGGCTTAAATATCCTGACCTAGTGAGATGTACATGGCGGAGGCTCAATCAAAGTAGTCGTCTTGACTACTTTCTTATGTCATTCTCGCTGGCACGAAAATATAAAAAAGTGTTGATAGGGGACAGAATGCGGTTGGACCATAAAATAATTGGCATATACATTCCTCTTACAGAATTTCCACGTGGGTGAGGATATTGGAAATTGAATCAAAGCCTATTGGATGATAACTTGATTTTAACTAGGACAGAAGAATTTATAACGGACTTTTTCCAACATTACATAGGTACAGAAGATCCCCTTATTGTATAGGACACTTTTAAATGTGCCTTTAGAGGCCATGCAATTCAATACTAAAACAAAAGCAAGTTAGGTCAAAAGAGTCCATATTAACAAAGGAAGAATAAGGACTAATAGTACAGATAGATAGCAATAAAAACAGTACCATAGAGGCACATAATAAGTTAGTGTAAGGTTCTGCTTTCCTATTCTTAGTCAACCTTGTGTTCTTTTTCTTTGTGTTCTTGAACGTAGCCCTGTTTCTTTGTGTTCTGCAACGTAGCCCTGTCTTTCATTTTTGTTCATTGATTTCACCTGTGTTCGTTTCTCACCTGGTCTCATCAGCTCCCTATTTAGTTCAGTTCTTTCTGTTTGTATGGTTGTGAGGTATTGTTTGTTTTTGACTACCTACCTGTGTTTGACCATTGCCTGCCTGTGACCTCCTACTTTTTTCAATTCAACCATTGAAACAGAATCACTAGAACATTGTTTTGATACTGTTCGTATGTAGCTTGTTTTTGGTCGCAGGTCCAGGAATGGCTGAAGAATTGCAACGTTTATCTGGAGCTAAACTCTGCAAATAGCACTGCTGGGTGATTTGAAAAGTCATAGTCAATCGATCAATAATATAATAATACTTTTAGCAAAATGTATCTTTAATTTACAATCTGTAGAAACTATGAGAATAGAAAGGTTCAGAAGTTTTGTGAAACATCACAGCACAGTTGAAAAATATATGACAAATATACTTTTTTTTGTCTGTGTTAAGAGAGAGATTGGAGCTGAAAGATGGGACTAAAAACAACAATATATATAACTAATGTAAAATATACTGTGTCGGTAAAATGTATATAGGTTCAGAACTTTTGTTAAACCGCACAGTTTCAAATATATGGCAAGTAGAAATCAAACTGGATGGTGTTTAGAGATAGATGGGAGGGGTTGAGTGGAGCTGAAGGATGGGATTAAAAACAAACAAAAGATAACTATTGTAAAATTCATTGTGTTCGTAAAATGTATATAGTATGTCTAAGCTGGAAGTAGAAGCCTGTGTTGTTGTCCAGTCAGTAGTTTACTCAAATTAGGGGATGGGTGGTAGGGTTAGGGGAAAATTTAAAGGAATATTTATTATTTAAAAAATTATAATAAAAATTATATATATATATATGTGTGTGTGTATATATATTTACAAAAATATATATAGGGAGGATTGGAAATGATGCAGAAAATTACATTGATGGAAGCTTCAATCTATCTGCAATATTAAAGCTGATCTACCCCCTAAAGAAATTCAATTAAAATTTCTAACACTGATGTCGGGGCCTTGACAAACTGAATAGTGAGTAAGTGACGACCATGAAAACACACAAGACTGATGGCTATAGCTATGTTCAACAAGTACAGATGTAGGATCATAATTTGATCACTCTTATGTTGCTGAGAATGTTTATGCTCAGCAGGTAACGCAAACTTGTAGCGTATTTGAGTGTATTAATTTCCACTTTGAAATTTTAGACTTGATTTGCCGTAACAAAAAATGTATCAACCCCTACAAAAATGTCCATTAATTATAATGCACATAATATTTCACATTATTTTCCTGTTGTAGCAAACTGGCTCAAATTAAGATCCTACACCTATATATAATTCTTCTGGCTCTATCTAGCTCTATTTGTGATATTTTACCTTGCCTCACTGGCTTACAAGCGTGCTAGGTAATCAATCCTCTGATGACATCTAAGAAATTGTAGTCAATAACCATCTGATGATGTGTTTTGTTAACTTGCACGATCTGCATTTGAAGTTGCATGTGATCGTATCCACTGCTAGGTAAACAGAGGTTTCTGATGGCGAACTGCACGCACAGCTTTTCATGACGCGGCCGGGAAATGGGTCCACTCAAGCACATGTACATACCGTACTTTGGTACAAGCTTTGGAATGTCTCTCTACTTTTCTGTATGCACTCTCTCGAAACTGTTAGTACGCAGGTGGAGCCCATAGCAAGTGTCTGAATACAATCATAAATAGTCTTACGTGTCCATGTTTTGGTGCGTGGAGGCGGGGGTTGTGGGGGGGTAGTCGGGGGGGAGGGGCGTGGCAGGGTCCAGGGGTGTGTCCACCGTACATAGAGCCGTGTTGTCTGGACTGGTAGTTCATTGAGTTGGAGTAACCCATTGATGGACTACAATACACGAGACAAGAGATAGGGGTAACATAAGCAGTTTCACAGGTGCATGGGGGGGCATATTATATATATATTTTAAGAATATTACACTGATCACAGGTTATGTTACTGATTTAAAACTGATGTTAACATTTCATTGGGAAAGTATGCATTCCAATACAAAGTGACTGACGCCAAAGAATGTAAAGTAGTGTTGCGTTATAGATGATAGTATTCTGGTTCCTGACCTCATGACGGACATATGTCCGTAGGAGCTGGCTCCTTTGGGTCAGCAGCGTGAGTACAGTGTAGTGTAGTATAGTATCGTGTAATACATTGTGGTGTATATGTCATAGCGTAGTATAGTGTAGGGTTCCTGCTCCTGACCTCATGGCGCCCACAGACAGATGTCCGTAGGAGCTGGCTCCGTTGGGTCCACAACGTGAGTTGACGAAGGCCACCAAGGAGTTAGGAGAGGTCCTGATGACCGTCTGTAGGTCCACGCTGGCGTCAGACAGCGGAGAGATGGACAAGGCACGCTTCTTACTCAGCTTCAGCATGGAGCGAGGCGTTGAGAACCGCGAGCCTGGGGAGGCGAAAGGAGGAGGGGGGAGAGAAAAGAGGAGACAGGGAGTGGGGGAGATGTAAAGGATGGGTGAGGAGATGAGGAGCGGAGATGGGGCATTGCAACGGAAAACATTTTAAAGCGTTTTGCAGCGGAAATAAACAAGATCCAGTTCTTTTCTTACCATCTCCCACATGGTCTAATCCCTGTCCGTGGGGGAAGCCGTGGTGGGATGACATGAGGTTGTTGTGACAGTAGGGGGTGCTATTACCACCTGGACAAACACAGAGGATAAGAATTATTACATTATTACAGGCTTTAGAACACAGCCATACTGACTCCTGAGGGACCGGAGCATCACGAAGAGGTTTCTTCTGTTTTTTTCTCAATTCATCAGAGTCGGGAGGAATGGAGAGAATACTAATTGAGATAGAGCCTGTCTTTGGTTGTAATGAGGGTAAGGTCAAGGAGTGTTTCACGTGACGCAGGACTGTCGACTCACCGTCGGAGGACTGATTCATGCTGCGGTGTCCCATCATGCTGTGCAGTGGGGGAGCCAGAGGGGGTCGCATGTACTGGTCCATGGGGTTGACACCGGAGTTAGGATTGATTCTGGGGTTAGGGGTCATTGGGTTATACATGTTCCTGCAGTCCTGAGGATGGCCGTTGTGGAGCGGAGCGTGCAGGGATGACACTTCACTGTAGGGAGACCTTCCTGAAGGAGCAAGGCTAGACATACAGACAGACATTGACAGAGAGACATACAGAGAGACGTTCAGACAGATATGCAAAAAGACATAGAAATACAGACAGAGAGGCATCCAGAGGGACATAGACATACATAGAAAGCAACATACCCATACAGACATTCAGTACAAAGAGACCAAGATATCAGCGTCTTAGTCACTCCAATGTAAGGGTGAACCAAGCTAAAGTATGGCTGGTACGTTCTCTAAGTCAGTATTCTTCAATTATGGTCCTTCTAGCCTAACACTAACCCACCTGATTCAGCTAGTCAAGCTTGTGATCATACGTTGATTGGTTTAATCAGGTGTGTTTAGTGCTGGGCTAGGACAAAAGCCTGCACACAAGGAGTAAAGAACAGTGATCTAAACCCAAACTCGGTCCCGGCGCACCCCCTGGGTGAAGGTTTTGGTTTGTGCCCTAACACTACACAGCTAATTCATTTTTTTGTAAGATTAACAATACAAAACATACACATACAAACGACAACATACAGACACACACAAGCATCCACAACATCACCTCTGCCCAGACCCACCTGCTCACACCCCCATCTCCAGCGCCCGCATCACTCTCCGCCACATGGCCTCAAACGGCACCATTTTGTTTCTCTCCGTTGCACACGCACTTCCAACATTTAGATAATAAAGCATTGACCTTTCCATTGTGTTAACGATTGGTTGATTTCCAGTTTTTAAGTATACGTTTTTGTCAAGATGATTGATGAGAAAAGTATCGTCCAACCCATCGGGTATCTCACTGCACCCCCATATGCCATGTCTTGAAATATGCAGACAGATGAATTAAAAGTACATTTACATTTGAATTCTTATGACAGCCAACCTTCTAAACCCACCCATAACTTTTGGACTTTATAGCATTCCCAGAAGGTATGGATTATTAAGTCGTCGTTAGTTTTACGCTTATGATATGACACTGATGTTGTGCTAAAGAATTTGTGAATTTTGTCTCTTGGGTAACATATTCTATGCATTAGTTTATACTGGATTAAAACCTCTACAGGATCAGTGGGTCCCCCGTGGGACGGTTGAGCTAACGTAGGCTAATGTGATTAACTTCTTATGGCTGCAGGGGCAGTATTGAGTAGCTTGGATGAAAGGTGCACAGAGGTGCCCAGAGTAAATGGCCTGCTCCTCAGACATAGTTGCTAATATATGCATATTATTATTAGTATTGGATAGAAAACACTCTGAAGATTCTAAAACTGTTTGAATTATGTCTGTGAGTATAACAGAACTCATATGGCAGGCAAAAACCTGAGAAGTTCCACTTCCTGTTTGGATTTTTTCTGAGGCTGGTAGATTTTCAACCAAGCTCCCATTGAAATTACAGCGAGATATGGATGAGTTTTCACTTCCTACGGCTTCCACTAGATGTCAACAGTCAATAGAACTTTGTCTGATGACTCTACTGTGAAGGGGGGCCGAAGGAGACAGGAATGAGTAACCACTGCCATGAGGTGACCACGCTTTGACCACGCGCGTTCACGTGAGAGGCAGCTCCGTTCCATCGCTCAACTGAAGTCAATGTAATTCTCCGGTTGGAACGTTATTCAAGATGTATGTTAACAACATTCTAAAGATTGATTCAATACATCGTTTGACATGTTTCTACTGACTGTTACGGAACTTTTGGACATTTCGTCACGTTTTAGTGAACGCGCTTTCTGACTTTGGAATTGTTTACCAAACGCGCTAACCAAAGTAGCTAATTTTACATAAATGACGGACATTATCGAACAAATCAAGCATTTATTGTGGACCTGGGATTCCTGGGAGTGCATTGTGATGAAGATCATCAAAGGTAAGGGAATATTTATCATGTAATTTCTGGTTTCTGTTGACTCCAACATGGCGGCTAATTTGACTCTTGTTCTGAGCTCCGTCTCAGATTATTGCATGGTTTGCTTTTTCCGTAAAGTTTTTTTTGAAATCTGACACCGCGGTTGCATTAAGGAGAGGTAGATCTATAATTCCATGTGTATAAATACTTATTTTCCACCATAATTTGCAAATAAACTCATTAAAAATCCTACAATGTGATTTTCTGGATTTCTTTTTCTCATTTTGTCTGTCATAGTTGAAGTGTACCTATGATGAAAATTACAGGCCTCTCTCATCTTTTTAAGTGGGAGAACTTGCACAATTGTTGGCTGACTAAATACTTTTTTGCCCCACTGTAGGTCAAAATGAATATATCTTTGAGCATGGTGAAGTTGTTAATTACACTTTGGATGGTGTATCACTACACCCAGTCACTACAAAGATACAGGTGTCCTTCCTACCTAAGTTTCCAGAGAGGAAGGAAACTGCTCAGGGATTTCACCATGAGGCAAATTGTGACTTTAAAACAGTTAGAGTTTAATGGCTGTAATAGGAGAAAAATTAGGATGGATCAACAACACTGTAGTTACTCCACAATACTAACCTAATTGACAGAGTGAAAAGAAGGAAGCTTGTACAGAATAAAATACTGTATTCCAAAACATGCATCCTGTTTGCAACAAAGCACTGAAGTAATACTGCAAAAATGTGGCAAAGCAATTCACTTTTGGTCCTGAATACCAGTGTTGGAAAATGTACCCAATTGTCATAATTGAGTAACAGTAAAGATACCTGAATAGAAAAGGACTAGTAACCCAGAAAAAGTAAAAGTAAAAGTAACCCAGTGTCACGTTCCTGACCTGTTTTCTGTTCTTTTGTATGTGTTTAGTTGGTCAGGGCGTGAGTTGGGGTGGGCATTCTATGTTTTGTGTTTCTATGTTTAGGTCACTTGTAATTAGCCTTATATGGTTCTCAATCAGGGACAGGTGTTTGACGTTTCCTCTGATTGAGAACCATATAAAGGTTGGCTGTTCACACTGTTTGTTTGTGGGTGATTGTCTTCCGTGTCTGTGTCTGTGCACCACACGGGACTGTTTCGTTTGTTCGTTCGTTTATGTCGTCTGTACCAGTTCATGCGTTCTTCGTGTTATGTAAGTTCCATGTTCAGGTCTGTCTACATCGGTTTTGTTATTTTGTAAATTCTCAAGTTTGTTTAGTTTTCGTCTTGTTTAAATAAAATTCATGTCGTATCACAACGCTGCGTTTTGGTCAAATCCCTACTCCTCCTCTTCGGACGAAGAGGAGGAGGAAAACCGTTACAGAATCACCCAACCAACCAAAGACCAAGCGGCGTGGGAGAGCGCAACAAAGAAACCAGGACTCGTGGACATGGGAGGAAATATTGGACGGAAAAGGACCCTGGGCTCAGACAGGGGAATATCGCCGCTCTGTTGAAGAGAGGGAGGCAGCTAAAGCCCAGGAGCGGTGGTTTGAGGAGGCAGCAAGGAGACGTGGCTGGAGACCCGAAAAGCCTGTGAGTAAACCCCAAAAATGTATTGGGGGGGGGGCTTAAAGGGAGAGTGGCGAAGTCAGGTAGGAGACCTGCGCCCACTCCCTGTACTTACCGTGGAGAGCGAGAGTACGGGCAGACACCGTGTTACGCAGTAGAGCGCATGGTGTCTCCTGTACGTGTGCATAGCCCGGTTCGGTACATACCAGCTCCTCGTATCGGCCGGGCCAGATTGAGCATTGAGCCAAGTGCCATGAAGCCGGCTCTACATATCTGGCCACCAGTGCGTCTCCTCGGGCCGGCTTACATGGCACCAGCCTTACGCATGGTGTCCCCGGTTCGCCTACATAGCCCGGTGCGGGTTATTCCACCTCCCCGCACTGGTTGGGCGACGGGGAGCATACAACCAGGTAAGGTTGGGCAGGCTCAGTGCTCAAGGGAGCCAGTACGCCTGCACGGTCCGGTATTTCCGGCGCCACCTCCCCGCTCCAGGCCAGTGCCTACACCACGCACCAGGCTTCCAGTGCGTCTCCAGAGCCCTGTTCCTCCTCCACGCACTAGCCCTATGGTGCGTGTCTCCAGCCCAGTACCACCAGTCCCGGCACCACGCACCAAGCCTCCTGTGCGTCTCCAGAGCCCTGTACGCACTGTTCCTTCTCCCCGTACTCGCCCTGATGTGCGTGCCCTCAGCCCGGTACCACCAGTGCCGGTACCACGCACCAGGCCTATAGTACACCTTGAGAGTCCAGTGTGCCCTGTTGTTGTTCCCCGCACTAGCCTGATGGTGCGTGTCCTTAGCCCGGTACCTCCAGTTCCGGTACCACGCACCAGGCCTACAGTGCGTCTCAGCCGGCCAGAGTCTGCCGTCTGCCCAGCGGCGCCTGAACTGCCCGTCTGCCCAACGGCGCCTGAACTGTCCGTCTGCCCAACGCCGTCTGAACTGTCCGTCTGCCAAGCGCCGCATGAACTGCCCGTCTGTATTGAGCCTTCAAAGCCGCCCGTCGGTACTGAGCCTTCAAAGCCGCCCGTCTGCCATGAGCCTGCAAAGCCGCCCGTCTGCCATGAGCCTACAGAGCCGTCCGCCAGACAGGAGCCGCTAGAGCCTTCCGCCAGACAGGAGCCGCTAGAGCCTTCCGCCAGACAGGAGCCGCTAGAGCCTTCCGCCAGACAGGAGCAGCCAAAGCCTTCCGCCAGACAGGATCAGCCAGAGCCTTCCGCCAGACAGGATCAGCCAGAGCCTTCCGCCAGACAGGATCAGCCAGAGCCTTCCGCCAGACAGGATCAGCCAGAGCCTTCCGCCAGACAGGATCAGCCAGAGCCTTCATCCAGCCATGACCAGCCAGAGCCGTCATCCAGCCATGACCAGCCAGAGCCGTCATCCAGCCATGACCAGCCAGAGCCGTCATCCAGCCATGACCAGCCAGAGCCGTCATCCAGCCATGACCAGCCAGAGCCGTCATCCAGCCATGACCAGCCAGAGCCGTCATCCAGCATTAAGCCATCATCCAGCCAGGATCCGCCAGAGCCAGCCAGCCAGGATCCGCCAGAGCCAGCCAGCCAGGATCCGCCAGTCATTCTGGTGTTGCCCCTCATTCTGGTGTTGCCCCTCATTCTGGTACTGCCCCTCATTCTGGTGCTGCCCCTCAGTCCGGTGCTGCCCCTTAGTCCAGTGTTGCCCCTTAGTCCGGTGGGATTAATTTGGAGGGTGGCCATTGGGAGGAGGCTACAAAAGGTTTGACTAAGGTGGGATGGGGACCACGCCCAGAGCCTGAGCCGCCACCGTGGACAGATGCCCACCCAGACCCTCCCCTAGACTTTTGGTGGTGCGTCCGGAGTTCGCACCGTGAGGGGGGGGGTTATGTCACGTTCCTGACCTGTTTTCTGTTCTTTTGTATGTGTTTAGTTGGTCAGGGTGTGAGTTGGGGTGGGCATTCTATGTTTTGTGTTTCTATGTTTAGGTCACTTGTAATTAGCCTTATATGGTTCTCAATCAGGGACAGGTGTTTGACGTTTCCTCTGATTGAGAACCATATAAAGGTTGGCTGTTCACACTGTTTGTTTGTGGGTGATTGTCTTCCGTGTCTGTGTCTGTGCACCACACGGGACTGTTTCGTTTGTTCGTTCGTTTATGTCGTCTGTACCAGTTCATGCGTTCTTCGTGTTATGTAAGTTCCATGTTCAGGTCTGTCTACATCGGTTTTGTTATTTTGTAAATTCTCAAGTTTGTTTAGTTTTCGTCTTGTTTAAATAAAATTCATGTCGTATCACAACGCTGCGTTTTGGTCAAATCCCTACTCCTCCTCTTCGGACGAAGAGGAGGAGGAAAACCGTTACACCCAGAAAAATACTACTTCAGTAAAAGTTAAAGTATTTGTTTTTAAATATACTTAAGTGTCAAAAGTAAATGGAATTGCTAAAATATATTACCAACAGTATCAAAAGTAAAAGTATAAATCATTTAAAAATCCTTATATTAAAATCCTTAAGAGTCTATTGATGCACCCGTGCGTCAATCTAAGTAACATAATAAAAACTCCCCATAAAAATCAGTCAGTTTAAGATAGAGATATCAGTTTTTTTGCATTGGCTGCGTCTCAATCGACCGCATCTGCGGTGGAAGGTGGCAGAGCTACAGTAGTGTTTGTTAGACCATGAGACATACCGAAAATTGGTCTTTTCACGATAACATCTGCAGCGTCTGAACGGTTTGGCCTACAAACTATTAATAAAGGGTTAAATATGTGTCAAAAAAATATATATATTTCCAGAGCTTTCTTATATCTCCTAGATATAGGACAGACACTTCAAAACCTTAATTCATTTGTTTTTCTGTTGTCACGCCCTGACCATAGAGAGCCTTTTTATTCTCTATTTTGGTTAGGTCGGGGTGTGACTAGGGTGGGTAATCTAGGTTGTTTTGTTTCTATGTTGGCCTGGTATGGTTCCCAATCAGAGGCAGCTGTTTATCATTGTCTCTGATTGGGGATCATATTTAGGCAGCCATTTCCCCACTGTGTTTTGTGGGATCTTGTTTATGTGTAGTTGCCTGTGAGCACTCCATAGCTTCACGTATCGTTTTATTGTTTTGTGCGTTTCACGAATAAAAAGATGTGGAACACATATCACGCTGCGCCATATCACACCACACCAGGACCAAGCAGCGTGCCCAGGAGGAGGAGGTATCCTGGACTTGGGAGGAGATCTTGAAGGGGAAGGGATCCTGGACTTGGGAGGAAATCCTGGCAGGACAGGATCGCCTTCCTTGGCGGAAGACGCAAGGAGAGAAGGGAGGACAGCGCCTGACGCCGGGGTTCGCGGCCACATCGGAAGCCCAAAGGACAGCCCCAATAAATTTTTGGGGGTGGGCACACGGGGTGGTCAGCGGAGCTGAGGAGGGAACCAGAGCCCATCTGGGGGAAGGAGGAGAGTGAACAGAGAGAGCCAGAGACCACCTGGGAGGAGATAGAGAGGTGGTCGGTCGACCCAAGAAGAGTACCAGAGCCCGCCTGGGATTTGTTGGAACAGTGTGAGGAGGGAGACCGGAGAATGGAGTTGGCTAGGAGTATGCGGCAACGCAGGCGTTTGGAGGAACGTGTCACCAGTCCGGTGCAACCTGTGCCGGTCCCATGCATCAGGCCTCCAGTGCGCCTCCCCAGTCCGGGACGTCCTGTGTCTCCTCCTCGCACTTGCCCTGAAGTGTGTGTCACCAGTCCGGTACCACCTGTGCCAGCTCCACACACTAGGCCTCCAGTGCGCCTCCCCAGTCTGGTACGTCCTGTGCCTGCTCCTCGCACTCGCCCTGAAGTGCGTGTCACCAGTCCAGTGCCACCTGTGCCAGCTCCACGCACCAAGCTTCCGGTGACGGTCCCCAGTCCGGAGCTTCCGGCGACGGTCCCCGGTCCGGAACCTCCTGCGACGGTCCACGGTCCGGAACCTCCTGCGACGGTCCACGGTCCGGAACCTCCTGCGACGGTCCACGGTCCGGAACCTCCAGCGACGGTCCACGGTCCGGAACCTCCAGCGGCGGTCCACGGTCCTGAACCTCCTGCGGCGGTCCACGGTCCGGAACCTCCTGCAACGGTCCATGGTCCGGAACCTCCTGCGACGGTCCGTAGCTTCCAGGCAAGGCGGCCAGTCCCACTCCAGGGCAGGAGCCTTCCTCTGCACCGATGCCCAGTCCAGGCACGGAGTCCAGTCCCGCTCCAGGGCCGGAGCCTTCCTCAGCGCCGATGTCCAGGCACGGCGTCCAGTCCCGCTCCAAGGCCAGAGCCTTCCTCTGCGCCGGTGCCCAGTCCAGGCACGGCGTCCAGTCCCGCTCCAAGGCCGAAGCCTTGTGACAACTGACAACTGTCTCTGTTGCCATTTATGAATGTGTTATTCAATGATTTCAATGGGCTACAGTAGCAGTAAAAGCCAAATTCAATATTTTATCAAATAATCTTTTATTATTTTTATATACCTAAAGGGCTTCTAAAATTCCAATTGAAATAGCTAAATGATCCATGGTATGACCATAGCTTG
This sequence comes from Salvelinus namaycush, assembly GCF_016432855.1. Classification (NCBI taxonomy): domain Eukaryota; kingdom Metazoa; phylum Chordata; class Actinopteri; order Salmoniformes; family Salmonidae; genus Salvelinus; species Salvelinus namaycush. The sequence goes on from NC_052326.1 coordinate 7,351,798, forward strand.
GCACCTACTACCATACCCCGTCCAAAGGCACTTACATTTTTTGTCTTGCCCACTCATCCTCTGAACGGCACACACACACAATCCATGTCTCAATTGTCTCGAGGCTTAAAAATCCTTCTTTAACATGTCTCCTCCCCTTCATCTACACTGATTGAAGATGATTTAACAAGTGACATCAATAAGGGATCATAGCTTTCACCTGGATTCACCTGGTCAATCCGTCATGGAAAGAGAAGGTGTTCTTAATGTTTTGTATACTCAGTGTATGTAAGTAAAAGCACTGGGAGGCAAGTTGATACAATTCCAAGTCTGGAAAGTTAAAACCAACCTCAGACTTAGGAAGATGTCAGACTTTGCTTTTCATTCTATGAGTTTTATTTGCCCATATAAAGTATGTTATGACCAAGTATACTTTTTGAAAGAATGTCTTCAGTGAGCTAATTGGTATTACAGAGAATAAATATAAAAACTTTGGGAGCCATGCCATTCTGAAGAGGTTTATTCAAGCTTTCATTTTGTTGAGTAATGGGATAAAGTTATCTTTATTTATACAACGGGTGAGTCTAATCCTGGATGCTGATTGGTCAAAACCGCATTCCAGCCGGTGTCTATTGCACAAGTTACCACCGGCTAAAGCTATGATGTTGAAATGCCTATTTATGCTCCATCTGACAGCGCAATCCACTGTCTCATTTGCCCAGCCAGACAATTTATGAACTTGATCTCCACTGTAAAAAGCATCTAGATATTATCTCCCATTTCCTTTAGATTAGCAATTCGTTTTCAGTAGCGAACATTTGTATATATCTTGCTGGCTGTCTCTCTGACATTTGCAACATTGTTTCAGTATTGAAATTCGATCTCCAGCTGTCCACCAAAAGACCAGCCGGCTTGGGTAGCAACCATAGATTTGTGTCAGGACTGTATCTTGTGGAAGGATGAAATTGTATGAATTAATTCATTAACATAATTATTATTTGAATATGTTGGTGACCCGTTGTATAAAAATGATAATGCCCTCAAAGTCGGTGTTTGGAGGATATATTGGCACGTTTTGACTTTGTCTCGAGCTTAACAAAACCCGTGCCAATATATCCTCCAATCACAGGCTTTTTGGGCATTATCACTTAAATGTTTGTTGTTTGTTGTCACTTGTTAAGCATCCTAAGTATTTGATATTTTTTTGTGGTCCACTTAAAGAATTGTTGTAGATAATGAGTTATTCTTTTTCTTTTTCCTATTGCCATTATTTCCTGGGTTTTTTCACGTTCATTTTATATCCTGATATTTTAGAGTATTCTGAAAATATTTTTAGCAAGGGGGGCATTGAGTTTCAATAAGTTTAGTTTATATTCATGTTACGTTTGGGTCATGTCTAATTATTTCTAAACGGTTTAATTGCCAGTGCAAACTAAACAGCTGATTCAAATGACCATCTCATCATCAATCTTTGATTATATAAATCTGCTGTGTAGTGCTGGAGCAAAAAACAAAATGTGCACCGAGTTTGGGAATCTCCGATCTGAACAGCCATGAATTCTGAGGTGTTGTGATGTTTCCCACTCCCCACCAGATGGTGATGTACTCTAATTCACAGTAATGTTGTTAAAGCTGTAGCTACTAGCTACCCAGATGGGGGTTTCCCTTCTCAGCTGAACAGACTAGGGAAGCCTAGCTGGAACGTTCCAATGTTCTCATACATTTCAATGTGTTCTTTACTCCCTTTTCTCTCTCACTCTCTCTTTCTGGATTCAGAACTTTTCTCCACTCACACACACACTCTCTCTTTCTCTCTCTCTTTCTCACTCCCGCTCCCCCTCTGTCTTTCTTTCTCTCTCCCTATATTCCTCTCCTGTAGAGCAGACTTCATTCATCCCTGTACCTTCTAAGTCTCCCTTTCAGCTCTCTAATTCTTTCTCCACAATGTGTATTCCTCCTCCTCCTCCCGCTTTCTCTCCCCCTTTCTCTCTCCCTCTTTCTTACTCTCGAATCTGGTAGAAGTAAATTAAGCTTTTCTTTCACTCTCTCTCTCTCTACCTCCCTCTGATTTTCTCCCTCTGTTTCTCTCTGCCTCCCTGTCCCCCTTTTCTCTCTCCCTGCTCTCTCTTTCTCCTCTCTTTCCCACATCTTACTCTCTCTCTTTTCTCTCATTCTCTCCCTCCCTTACTTTCTCTCTTCATCTCCCTCTATCCCTCTCTTCCTCTCTCCCGATATCAGAGTAACCTGAGCAGGGTAAGGTAGGGAGGGAGGGAGGGAGGGCAGTCATGCAGAGCCTGGCCGGCCTGTAATTAGCAGCTGAGAGAGAGAGAGAGAGAGCTCTCTCTCTCTATCTCCAAAACAATTGTAGCTTAGGCTTTTAGCTACTCAGAGAACGCCGTCTGTCTGTGAGTAGAATAAAGAGAGCCCCTGGACTAGACGAGTCGTCAGATTGTTTTACAGTACGTATGGAGGAACGAGAGTGAATCATTCATATCTGTCTGTTTGTTAGTGTCTTTACAGTCTCTTGTGTGATAAATGTTACAATGACATAATATCACAGTAAGAAGCTGGCCAGTGCACCAGATTTGATTTCAAATTCAGGGATTATGGTAGAAAAGTGTTGATAGTTTTAGGTGAGACTGGTTAGACTAAGGACAAGGAGGAGGAGTGTGGTTGCTGTTGTTGTTGATGGTGTTGTTGTGTTGTCTTACCCTCTGGATGGGATAGACAGGACAATTATTGACTTCTTAATTTATTCACTTTTTGTTTTTATTTGGCGTTTTGTCTTGTATGCTTGTTCTTATTTTTCTACTGTCTTTCGATTCTCTGTTGATGTATTTTTTGTATACACACCAAAATAAAAAGTTGGTCACAAAATATATCTTACCCTCTGGGCGGCTGGTTGGGTGTAGACTCATAATGATACAGCCCCTGATGTGGCTGCATGTCCACTGGCATTGGGGCTCTGTCCTCTGCTCAGTGCTCTATTCTGTTCTGTGACGGAACAGGACAGCCAGCCAGCAGCCTTACGCCCTGAGGGAAAGACAACGAGAACCACCGTTAGGAGGCGTAAACACAATAATAACTTTTAGAACTTAGAACCACCGTTAGGAAAACCGTTAGGAAACACAATGACAGAAAACCAACATTTGAACTTAGAACCTAGAATTAGAACCATCCGCAGCCATCTAACGACTTCTTGAAATGTGTCTTAGGTTAGCAATAGCATTGTTCTGGAAAACACATGCTGAACTGAAATATGAATGCGTAGACACACACACACACACACACACACACACACACACCATTGTACTTTTTATTCACAACCACCCTGTCATGGACACACTCTCTTGTAGACACACGCTGAATCACAAACACACTTGTCTTGCCCGTACACGAGGCACAGAGTGTCTAAATGAGCTTTTTCTGATGCCACCCAAAGTGTTCGCGTGGTAATGAAGTCCTGTGATCGTACTGTTGACATGCCCGGACAGGCTATGAGAGATTAGCCTGTCTTTAGGGACACAAACAATGATTTACTGCATTAGGCTCTCGCCCCACTGCCAATCTCTCTCTGTCTGTCTCCAAACTGAAGACACGGGCCAAAAGAGACATGCTGCAGTATACAGAGCCAATGGACTGTCGCTGTGTCCCCAAACTGAAGAGGAATGCCACAATGGAGCCTTACCAGAAATCAAGAGATCAACAGGCATGTTTTGGGCACTGTGTGTGTGTGCGTGCGTGCGTGCGTGCGTGTGTGCGTAGAACTGTATGTGGGCAATTAGCCTCAGAAAGCTAGTGAGCACCTGCTCATTACAACCACCCACATCACTCCAGGTACTATTACTATTATTGCTGTAGGCTCTGGTAGGCACTTAACACCGCAATTAGTATAACATATTACAGTACACACAGAGTAGACATCAAACACAGTCAGCCAACAGAGAACTTCAGGACATGAGGAACTGCCATCCATCATAAGACAGCCCATTATCAGCCTCAAAAATGTATCCTGTTACATTTTTGCAAAAAGTTAGGCATCAACTGATTGACGCTTATGTCAGCTGGCCATGCTCCCAGCAAGCTTTGCGGTGCGAATGGTAAAAGATGAGCATCAACCAATTGACGCTTATGTCAATACATTGCATTCAATGGGAAAAGATGAGTGTCACAGGGTTGAAGCTTATTATCAATACATTTGCAGTCAATGGGAAAGGACGAGTGTCAATCTATTGACGCTTATGTCAATACATTGTTCTGGGGGAGACACTTTAGACCCAAACTGTTACAGACCTATATCCATCCTGCCCTTCTAAAGTCGAAAACTTCGAAAACCAAGTGAACAAACAGATCACCGACCATTTCGAATCCCACCATACCTTCTCCGCTATGCAATCCGGTTTCCGAGCTGGCCACGGGTGTACCTCAGCCATGCTTAAGGTCCTAAACGATATCATAACCGCCATCGATAAAAGACAGTACTGTGCAGCCGTCTTCATCGACCTGGCCAAGGCTTTCGACTCCGTCAATCACCGTATTCTTATCGGTTCACTAACTACTTTTCAGATAGAGTTCAGTGTCTCAAAGTCTCTATGGGGGTGCCACAGGGTTCAATTCTCGGGCCGACTCTTTTCTCTGTATATATCAATGATGTCACTCTCGCTGCGGGTGATTCTCTGATCCACCTCTACGCAGACGACACCATTCTGTACACATCTGGCCCTTCTTTGGACACTGTGTTAACAAACCTACAAACGAGCTTCAACACCATACAACACTCCTTCCGTGGCCTCCAACTGCTCATAAATGCTAGTAAAATAAAATGCATGCTCTTCAACCGATCGCTGCCCGCACCCGCCCGCCCGACCGCATCACTACTCTGGACGGTTCTGACTTAGAATATGTGGACAACTATAAATACCTAGGTGTCGGGCTAGACTGTAAACTCTCCTTCCAGACTCATATTAAGCATCTCCAATCCAAAATTAAATCTAGAATCGGCTTCCTATTTCGCAACAAAGCCTCCTTCACTCATGCTGCCAAACTGACTATCCTACCGATCCTTGACTTCGGCAATGTCATTTACAAAATAGCCTCCAACACTCTACTTAGCAAGTTAGATGCAGTCTATCACAGTGTCATCCGTTTTGTCACCAAAGCCCCATATACTACCCACCACTGCAATCTGTACATTCTCGTTGGCTGGTCCTCGCTACATATTCGTCACCAAACCCACTGGCTCCAGGTCATCTATAAGTCTTTGCTAGGTAAAGCCACGCCGTATCTCAGCTCACTGGTCACCATAGCAACACAACACCCACGCGCTCCAGCAGGTATATTTCACTGGTCATCCCCAAAGCCAACACCCCCTTTGGCTGCCTCTCCTTCCAGTTCTCTGCTGCCAATGACTGGAACGAATTGCAAAAATCACTGAAGTTGGAGACTTATATCTCCCTCACTAACTTTAAGCGTCAGCTGTCAGAGCAGCATACCGATCGCTGCAGCTGTACACAGCCCATCTGTAAATAGCCCATCCAATCAACTACCTACCTCATCCCCATATTTGTTTTTGTTCTTCTGCTCTTTTGCACACCAGTATTTCTACTTGCACATCCTCATCTGCACATCTATCACTCCAGTGTAAATTGGTAAATTGTAATTACTTCGCCACTATGGCCTATTTATTGCCTTACCTCCTTACTTCATTTCCACACACTGTATACAGATTTTTCTATTTGTGTTATGGAGTGTACGTTTGTTTATCCCATGTGTAACTCTGTGTTGTTGTTTTTGTCGCAGTGCTTTGCTTTATCTTGGCCAGGTCGCAGTTGTAAATGAGAACTTGTTCTCATCTGGCTTACCTGGTTAAATAAAGGTGAAATAAAATAAAATAAATAAACATTGCAGTCAATGTGAAAAGATGAGCATCAACCAATTGATGCTTATGTCAACATTTGTCAATGGGTCTCTCTCTCTCTTCTCTATTCCCCCTTTCCCCATCTCGCTCTTCTCTCTCTTTCTCTCTCTCTCTCTCTCTCTCTCTCTCTCTCCCTCTCTCTTCTTCTCTTTTTCTCCCTCTCTCTTTCTCTCTATCGCCTCTTCTCTCTCCCTCCACCTTCTTTCACACCCTCCACCCTCTCGCCCTCTCTCCCCCTCCTCTCTTTCCCTCCCTCTCTCTCTTCTACTCTCCCTTTCTCCCACTTATCTCCCTTCTCTCTCTCTCTCTCTTCCCTTCTTCACCCTGTCCATCTCAAAATAGCTTCAAGAGCTTTGTCCAAATACTGATGGACTCAACTAACAAAAGAATGGACAATCTGACCAGAGAGGTCCAAGACCTTAAGAACAGTTTGCAGTTCCCCGCAGGCACAGGTGGACGTCCTGAAAGAGACTTTCAGCAAGATGACAGCAAACTGTAAGTCCACGCGAGAGGACATCAGCACTGTCTGTGAACCATTATTAACAATGACTTGGAAAACAGGCTATCTCGAGGGTACAATCCAGGAGGAAAAACATTGTTGTGGGTGGCATACCAGAGTCTTCACATGAGAACTGGGCCGAGTCTGAGGAGAAATTAAGCAAAATGATCACTGAAAAGCTGCAGATGGATCATAAAAAGATTGAGGTGAAGTGCGCCCACAGGTCTGGAAAACCTGCAACCAGCCCAAGTAACAGACCCAGGACGATAGTGGTCAAATTCCTGAGGATTAAGGACAAGATGGCTGTTCTGGAGAGAGCCAAGAACTTGAGAGGAACCAACATCTTTCTTAACGAGGACTACTCGGAGATGTGCGCCAGAGGCGGAAAAAACTTATCCCAGCCATGAAAGCTGCCAGAGAGCGTGGGGACATTGCCTACCATGGGCTCATTGTACACTCTCCCTCCCAAAAGACTGGGAGGAGTGAGAGAGCATAGCTTCCAGGTCAGTAGCACAACGTCACTCACACATACACCAACTGTCACCCACAAGTGCCTGATTGACTGACTCTATTAGGCGAACCACGTTCTTGTCACGATTTGTGTGTTTTCTTTCTTCTTATTATGTCCATCTTCGACAAGCTACCTAGGAAAGGCCTAACAATAGATCATATTACATCAATAACGTGCTAACGTTGGATGACATTCATACATTGGCCATCGTCGAAACGGTCTAAGATCCATTCCTTTAATGATACAGCGGTAGCAATACAAGGATATCACAACTACAGAAGAGACAGGGATGCCTATGGGGGGAGGGGAGGGGGGGTTGCTTTATATGTTCATAGCCATATTCCTATAAATCTTAGAGAGGACCTCATGACAAATGTCTAATGTTGTTGAAGTGCTGTGGTTACAAGTTTACCCCGACTCATTAAAAGGCTCTTCTTTAGGGGTGTTGCAATCAGCCGACCAGAGTATTTACAAAGAGTGCAGGACCTACATCATCCACGTGTGTTGATCACATTTTTACCAATGTATCCATACCCTTTGGATATAGTGACCGTAGTATAATGGTTATATCCAGAAAAGCAAAAGTTCCAAAGGCGGGGACTAAAATAGTGTATAAGAGATCGTACAAACGTTTTGAAACGATTCCTGTGTTGAAGATGTGAAATATAGTTTCTGGTCTGATGTCTGTGAGAAGGAGCATCTCGAAGCAAAAGGAGTGGCTAAAGTCTGGCTGATTGGCAAGCCTTGAAGCCTTGAAGTGCTTTAAATACAAGTATGTGCAGAAAGACAAATTCAACGGCATCTTTCATTGAATTAGAAGGCTCATTCATCACAAAACCTTTTGATATTGCCACTTATTTTCATATTTCACTGGCAAAGTAATCAAACTCAAAAAACTGTGAGCCATCATCTTCATGCATAAAAGACCAAATAATGAAATAAAAACGTTGTAATTTTGAATTCTGTAAAGTTAGTGTGGCAGTTGAAGAACAATTATTGTTGTCCATCAATAATGAGAAACCACCTGACATTGACAACAGCTGGAAAGCTACTGAGGATGGTATTGGACTATATTTCCACTCCTGTTTCTCATATCTTTAATCTGAGCCTTTGTCGTCAGACATAAATTCATTCCGCTCAGTACCCTAACTACTGGACATGTAGTATGAGGACACCGAGGTCCGGACCTACGTAATTAATAAATAAAAAATAAAAAATATAATAATACAAATATATATTTTGTATACAATAAAGAAAATCAATTATGGGTCAACATCTGAATATAGCTCAAAGCGTTGATCAAAGATCAGAATGCTAATATTCTTGATTTGCTTGCGTCCCCGGATTTGCCTTTTTAGCAACACATTAACCACTTTCTCAAACGGCGCCAAACTACGCCTTCTCGCGGCACAGTCCGAGGGCCTGAGATGTGAAATGAACTACCCCAGGTCGGAGTCAGCTCCAATAAGCAACTAGAGACGCTGATGACTGTGTTTTTGCGAGATTACCGGACCAAAGGCCATTTTAAAACCGTCCTGCGACTTCTGCCATGTCTATAGACATCCCAAACAACCAAAAACCTTCTATCAGAGAATGAGTGCACAACTGGTGGCTAGCAATAACGTTGAAGGGCTCTGGCTAGTATTACTTAGCCAGCTAGAAGGATGAAGTAAGAAGGTAACGTTAAATGGAGCCTACCTCAGCAGGAGCAAAAAATAGGCTACTAAGTTCTCATAATAACTGCTTTACAGAGAGTAGGCTACTGAGACAGGCAGTGATGTGGTGCTCAGTGGTGAGGCTGAGGCAGGCTGCGATGCATGCAAGAGGAAGCAGAGGAGACAGAGAGAGAGGAAGCAATCAAAGAGAGAGGTTAGTACAGTGGTTCCTAAACTTGGGGCCGGGGCCCTAAGAAAATCTGTACTAATCTTATCAAATAAATTAGGAACTTAAAAAAAGAAGATATGTTTCAATATGAACATCTCAAAATGGCCTGTCTTCCATAAAGCCCTAGGCCTACAATAAAATGCAATCCAAATGTAATACGTTTTGTTTATATTCGTGGTTGTTTGTCATATCTCGATCACCCTCTAGAGTTTTTAGTTTACCCATTAACCACCTTTTTTTTTACCACTACATCACTGATATTAATACAGAATCGTAAATAATATTCGAATAATTCACGTGAATGTCATCATACGATCATCTGTGTGCTCCATTGATGTCTGTTTGTTCGGAGCTTGATTAGTAATGCCTAGGAATACAAATGTGAACGCTATATCATTTAAGAAAAGAGATATCTATGTAAAGAGTTGATGATTTCGTGCAATTCATCAGTACAACTGACTGAACAGTCGCTGATGCTACGTATCAGTGTGAATGATTTCCCATATTTCCCCCCTTTCAGGGGTATAACATTACAATTGTATAGCTAATAGGCTAAGTGTTTGTAGATGGACAGATGTGAATGAACCTACAGCAGTCAAGGTGATAATGGATGGGGTCGTTTTTGCTGTTCTCCAAACAGCATTTTAACGTTTTATTTTATTTTATATAAAGGTCAATTCCTGGGGGCACACCCTTCCGGACCACACTAAAACTCAAACCCTGGTTACAGCCCTGATTCCACTACCCAAGAATGGTAAAGTGCCATTTATTGGTTCTAATAGCTGACCAAACAGCTTGCTACAGGCTCTTAGCAAACTTTTGAAAATAATTATTTGACCAGATACAATGCTATTTCTCTGTGAACAAATGACATTAAATTGCAAATGAACAACAGACTTTCAGCATCCGTATAGAGAAGGGCACTCAACATGTACTGCACTGACACAAATTACTGATAATTGGCTTTAAACAAAGCCTCTGTATCTATGTACACTGATGATTCAACCTGATACGCAGCAGCAACCACAGCTATTGAAATCACTGCAACCCTAAAACAAAGAGTTGCAGTCCGTTTTGGAATGGGTGGCTAGTAATAAACGAGTCCTGAACTAGAGCTAAAAGCATTGCATGTGGTTAAAATCATTCCCTAAGTTCTAGACCTCAGCTGAATCTGGTAATGAATGATGTGGCTGTTGAGCAAGTTGAGGAAACTAACATTCTTGGTGTTACATTAGATTGTAAATTGTCGTGGTCAAGGCGTATTGGTTCAATTGTTGTAAAGATGGGAAGAGGTCTGTTTGTGATAAAGATGTTCTGCTTTTTTAACACCATATTCGACCAAACAAGTCCTGCAGGCTCTGGTTTTTATCACATCTTGACTATTGCTCGGTTATATGGTGAGTAGCTGCAAATAAGAGCATAGAACATCTGCTGCTGGCCCAGAACAGAGCAACACATCTTGCCTTTCACTGTAAACAGATGGCTAATAGCAACAAGATGCATGCCAGTTTCACATGTGCAGTTTCACACGTCCTCCACGGTATTGCATTGATATACATGTACTGTATACTGAGTGGTACTACTAGGGAGAGGCATTCAGAGTGTTACTTCTGCAGGCGCAGGCCTCTCTTCTTTGTACATTTGTCCGTGACCGTTGGAAGAAGCCCAGTGAAAAGAAGAGAGAAGTTGTCTACCTCTCCATGTCTCCTCATTTTTTATGCTGTTTTCCGGTTTGTATGCATGGTTATGTTTTCAAAATCCAGAGATAACATGTTTTACAAAACTGTGTTGAGTTTTCTGGTCATTTTGGTGTATGTGTGATAGCTAGCCTTCCATTTTGTCCTAGCTAGCTATTTTTAGCTTCTGTTATTGTTAGCTGTCCATTGGTTTTTGATACATTTAACACACAGGCCTAAAAGGGATTTTAATGTATTTGAAAATGTGTGAACGTGTTTGCTACTGGAATGAATGTAAACAGATACTTTTATATAATATATACAGCTAACAACAACAATGCAATGTCAAAACAAATTGACATTGAGGTTAAAGCTTTGTCAATTCCATTCCTCTCAATTTTTTTAGAAAAAGCTGTTGCGCAGCAACTCACTGCCTTCCTGAAGACAAACAATGTATACGAAATGCTTCAGTCTGGTTTTAGACCCCATCATAGCACTGAGATTGCACTTGTGAAGGTGGTAAATGACCTTTTAATGGTGTCAGACCGAGGCTCTGCATCTATCCTCGTGCACCTAGACCTTAGTGCTGGTTTTGATACCATCGATCACCACATTCTTTTGGAGAGATTGGAAACCCAAATTGGTCTACACGGACAAGGTATGGCCTGGTTTAGATATTATCTGTTGGAAAGATATCAGTTTGTCTCTGTGAATGGTTTGTCCTGTGACAAATCAACTGTAAATTTCGGTGTTCCTCAAGGTTCCGTTTTAGGACCACTATTGTTTTCACTATATATTTTACCTCTTGGGGATGTCATTCGAAAACATATCAAGACTGTTTCAAAGACAGCTTTTTTCCATCTACGTAACATTGCAAAAATCAGAAACTTTCTGTCCAAAAATGATTGCAGAAAAATTAATCCATGCTTTTGTTACATCTAGGTTAGACTACTGCAATGCTCTACTTTCTGGCTACCCAGATAAAGCACTAAATCAACTTCAGTTAGTGCTAAATACGGCTGCTAGAATCCTGACTAGAACCAAAAAATTTGATCATATTACTCCAGTGCTAGCCTCCCTACACTGGCTTCCTGTTGAGGCAAGGGCTGATTTCAAGGTTTTACTGCTAAACTACAAAGCATTACATGGGCTTGCTCCGATTTGGTCCTGCCGTACATACCTACACGTACGCTACGGTCACAAGACGCAGGCCTCCTAATTGTCCCTAGAATTTCTAAGCAAACAGCTGGAGGCAGGGCTTTCTCCTATAGAGCTCAATTTTTATGGGATGGTCTGCCTACCCATGTGAGAGACGCAGAGTCGGTCTCAACCTTTAAGTCTTTACTGAAGACTCATCTCTTCAGTAGGTCATATGATTGAGTGTAGTCTGGCCCAGGAGTGTGAAGGTGAACGGAAAGGCTCTGGAGCAACGAACCGCCCTTGCTGTCTCTGCCTGGCCGGTTCCCCTCTCTCCACTGGGATTCTCTGCCTCTAACCCTATTACAGGGGCTGAGTCACTGGCTTACTGGTGCTCTTCCATGCCGTTCCTAGGAGGGGTGCGTCACTTGAGTGGGTTGAGTCACTGACGTGATCTTCCTGTCTGGGTTGGCGCCCCCCCTGGGGTTGTGCCGTGGCGGAGATCTTTGTGGGCTATACTCGGCCTAGTCTCAGGATGGTAAGTTGGTGGTTGAAGATATCCCTTTAGTGGTGTGGGGGCTGTGCTTTGGCAAAGTGGGTGGGGTTATATCCTGCCAGTTTGGCCCTGTCCGGGGGTATCATCGGATGGGGCCACAGTGTCTCCTGACCCCTCCTGTCTCAGCCTCCAGTACTTATGCTGCAGTAGTTTATGTGTCGGGGGGCTGGGGTCAGTCTGTTATATCTGGAGTACTTCTCCTGTCTTATCCAGTGTCCTGTGTGAATTTAAGTATGCTCTCTCTAATTCTCTCTTTCTCTCTTTCTTTCTCTCTCTCGGAGGACCTGAGCCCTAGGACCATGCCTCAGGACTACCTGGCATGATGACTCCCTGCTGTCCCCAGTCCACCTGGCCGTGCTGCTGCTCCAGTTTCAACTGTTCTGCCTGCGGCTATGGAACCCTGACGTGTTCACCGGACGTGCTACCTGTCCCAGACCTGCTGTTTTCAACTCTCTAGAGACAGCAGGAGCGGTAGAGATACTCTTAATGATCGGCTATGAAAAGCCAACTGACATTTACTCCTGAGGTGCTGACTTGTTGCACCCTCGACAACTACTGTGATTATTATTATTTGACCATGCTGGTCATTTATGAACATTTGAACATCTTGACCATGTTCTGTTATAATCTCCACCCGGCACAGCCAGAAGAGGACTGGCCACCCCTCATAGCCTGGTTCCTCTCTAGGTTTCTTCCTAGGTTTTGGCCTTTCTAGGGAGTTTTTCCTAGCCACCGTGCTTCTACACCTGCATTGCTTGCTGTTTGGGGTTTTAGGCTGGGTTTCTGTACAGCACTTTGAGATATCAGCTGATGTAAGAAGGGCTATATAAATTGATTTGATTTGAATTCACCTGATTTTGCACTACTTTGGACAAAATCAAGAAGTCAATATTCTTAAATTTCAGCAAATTCTGCATTTGTTAAATAAAGGTTAATTAAAAAAGAAATAAAGTGTGTGATTAATCGTGACTTGATTACGTATTTATTTTTTACATTTGACAGCCCTATTTTGAATTGAACAGTCAATATTCTGAGATTGAGACAAATGTACAATAAATATACATTAGGAGAGAAATCCAGTGTCAGCCTTCTTGGTTTAATGGTCAAGACATTGGCTTCTCCCTTGGGAGACTTGGGTTCTAATCCTGCCGGTCACAAAAGCACACATATGAAACTGAGAGTATCACATGTGGAATGTTGGGAAATCAAATGTCTGAGTCATGTGAAAAGCCACGTGTCTGAAAACTACATGTATTTTTCATGTTTAATTGTGTAAGGGTATTTAGCATATGTCTACGCCAGAGTGTGTGTATGACAGGGTGGGGTTGTGAATGAATGGTTGTGCATCTCAATGGTTGTGCATGTGTGTCGGAGTATGTGACAGAAAATGGTGTTACAGCGGGACAACTTGCCTGTATATAGAGGAGTTAAGACCGATAGAGAAGTGTGTGTGGGATAATCATTTGGTGGGTGCTAATATTTGTCCTATGTTTTCTTGCATATTCCTACTCCCCCTGAGACACCCTTCAGAGAGTGGGGTTCTGGCCAGGGTCAGCCATTATCAACAGCAACCCTGGAGCAATTACAGTTAAGTGCTTGCTCAAGGGCACAATGACAGATTTTTCAACGTGTCAGCTCAGGGATTCAAACTAGCAACCTTTGGGTGACTGGCCCAACACTCTAACCACTAGGCTACCTGCCACCTTATGTGTGCACACCTGCATGTCCATGTGTGTGTGTGTGATGGCATATTTCTCTGGAGAGAGGTAGGTGGTGGGCCGTAGCAAGCTATCTGCTTTAGATGATCGATCTCTGTCGAGGGAGGATCTGTTTTTTACATATTGTGTATATTTATTTATTCTAAACACATTTCCGTTTGTTGATCAAGTCAACTCTTGCAAGTTATTTCAAAATACTTACTTTTATGTTCGCTAGAAAAACTGTAAACCAATCAAAACGGGTGTACTATCCATGGTACTATCTCTGCTGGTCAAGTCTGCCAATCACATTATCCGCATCTAAGATAGTAGACAGCTGGTGACATCTCAACTTAGAACACAGCAACCGTGGTAATGTAGCTAGCTTGCTAGTTAGCTAGCTTGTTACAAGTAGATATGTGGCTAGCTAGCAGGAACAGATCGCTTTATCACTAGCTAACATGTCATTCTGGGACAAGGAGCGTTTTAGCTGTCAGTTTATTACAATTAATAACTACAAAATCTATTGGACAAGTAGTGTACATCTAATAGAGTCATCAAGGCAGGACCCACTCGTTTCATTCATACAGACAAATAAAAAATGCCACATTATCCCTGTCAATATTTGGAGTAGGATGACTGCAGAGCACCCTGCCTCAGACTGTTAGGATGTTCATTTTCTAGCTCATAAACACATTCCATTGCTGTGATGATGTATTTATTCATTCTTGTCTCTCACTTTTGTCTCACATGATCTAGTCAGCTCTCCTGTGTCCCGCTCCCAAGTGCTATTCACCAAGCATGGGCTCATTCACTCAACTGCGAGGAGAACCATCCTACTGCACTTTGAACTAGCCCTGCTCTCACTATTTAGACGTTGGGACATCATATGCATTTGCCTGTTGTCTTTTCATTGTGGGTTTTGTCTCACAGTCTTGTCAGGGTAGCAGGTAGCCTAGCCGACTATCTGGAAAACCTGTCGATTTGCCATCGAGCTATGAGCATCTGCTAAATGACATTGGGTGGGATCCTTCCAAAATGCCAATGGGGCCTGGGCACACAAATACTCCTAGAGAAACATGTGTTGATGACAGTTCTACAGTCTCCATCAGAGGCCCAGGCTTTAGGAATAGGTAAAGTGCTCATTTCTGTACTGCGCCCTCCACAGCACTTCATATACATTTTTATTTTATTTAACTAGAAAATTCAGCTAAGAAAAAATGCATATTTACAATGACAGCCAGAATGACATGAACAGTGGGTTAACTGCCATTTTCAGAACAACATATTTTCACCTTGTCAGCTCAGGGATTCGATCCAGCAACCTTCCGGTTACTGACCCAACACTCTAACCACTGGACTACCTGCCACCCCATTCATTGATTGGTAGGTTACACTATATTTAGATACTTCCAATATTGCCTGAGACACCGTTGTTTTTTTGCCTCCGTACTCGATAAATGGTGAAACACTATTTGTGATGGTGTTCTTTGTTCAAATGTATATGCATGAAACATACATTATGGAAAAAATGTCATCGTAGAATAAAGAATAGACTGGCAAGATTTTGCCACCGCTAACTTTTTAGGAGGTTGGTATGTAAGTTAATCATTTAAACCACCTAAATACACTCACAGTCACTGAACATTTAGTATTTGAAACTCAAACATTCATTTCCCAACTGCATTTTATATAATCCTACAGGCTCTTTATCATTATCCATACCTTATATTCCAATGCATCTAACATCATGCATGCCCACAATGGTATCGGGCAGCTGCTATATGAGAATGCATCTGGTTTACAAGTCAAACTATGGTTATCTTATTGCAGAGCACATTGTACAGCTGTTTTTACAGACGATTGTATTGCAAAGTATGCTTTGTGTAGGCTATGCTATATGTCATGGCTTATGTGAATATGCAGCTGTCATTTTTAAACCTCCATTCTAGCATACATGACACACACATCTTTCTATCTACATGCATTTATTTGGAGTTTCTATGCAAAGTATGTGATTGAATGTTTCTTTAAAGACTATTGATAGCTATTTGAAATGTGACATATAATCATGCCAAAACATGATTCAACAATTTAATTAATTGCCAGAAAGATGGCCAACAAAACACACATTGACAATGTGTGAGAGTTGGCAGTTCTGCTGTAACGTTGGCTAGCTTTCAATAAATTGTCGAAATGGTCAACGGAGTTACCTTTTCTTATGATCAAGACAATTTGTATTGCATGATGCATATTTCAAGTGCACTCAAAAACAGATGTTTATCTTATTTCAGTGTTGAGCGCTAGCTATATCTGTTCCTCTTCATCAGACACCAGCACGCGTTTTCACAAGAGGCTGTGTTTACATCATATATAGAATCAGGCCATTGGCTGCCTTCATCACGAGGGGTAGGTACGAGAGTTCTGATTGGTTCCACGTTCAGTAGTTCGTCAAATTCGCCTGAGCGGCCGAGTGTTGAAATCTACTTTTTTATGTGAAAATGTTCAATGATTGAAGGTGCCAACTATTTTTTTTGTCATCAGAAGAATGTTTTACTGTTATAGTGCATTCGGAAAGTATTCAGACCCCTTGGATTTTTCTACATTTTGTTACGTTACAGCCTTGTTCTAAAATGTATCAAATAATTTCCCCCCTCATCAATCTACACACAATACCCCATATTGACAAAGCAAAACCAGGTTTGTAGAATGTTTAGCAAATGTATTAAAGATTTTTTTTTTTAAAGAAAGATAACGTTTACATAAGTATTCAGACCCTTTGCTATGAGACTCGAAATTGAGCTCGGGTGCATCCTGTTTCCATTGATCATCCTTGAGATGTTTCTACAACTTGATTGGAGTCCACCTGTGGTAAAGTCAATTGATTGGACATGATTTGGAAAGGCCCACACCTGCCTACATAAGGTCCTACAGTTGACAGTGCATGTCAGAGCAGAAACCAAGCCATGAGGTCGAAGGAATTGACTAGGGTAAGATAATTGACTAGGGTTGACATATTGGTTATGATTAAGACAGTGAATGCATTTCAATCTCACAAAATCAGAGGCATGAAGCAATATATAGTTAGGATTCCAAACATACTGTAAATAACACTTATTGGCTAACCAGCAAGCTAGCTAGCTAAGTTTCCTAACAATAACAATAAACAATAATACAACAATTTTACTGTTGTAAATCTCTAAAACTCATGATCTGGTTTTACTATGAAAAATATTTGCCTAAGCATGCCTGATAGACATGTAGCTAGGTACTGTCTGGCTACCTAGGTACATGTTCACTGCCTGGCCACTGTGCAAAAGTTGAGGGCTATGTCTCTATCAGCCACTTATTGTTCTAAATGTAATTTCTATGTATGTACACATGTATGCATGTTCAACTAGACTACCCTAATGTTGATGTTATGCTGGCACAGTTCCTCTGTATTTCAAACTGTACAATAGAGTGTCATTTATTTAATTTTTTGTCTTACAGACAATACCGTGTTGTGTGTTGCCTGGGCTTCTTCCTGGAGCGGATTCTAGATACAGAAACAGAATTCCTTTGCCTGTGTGTGTCATTGGAGCAGAACAGTATCCCGTGAACTGTATCCCTCTCAATGGACGGGACATTATGCTGGATTTCAAGCAGAAGATGACTCAAGAGGAGCTGAATGGCAGTTTGGTCACGACCACACCCCTCCCATCATTTGTTGATCAACAGATGTCTGCACTTTACACCTCAGGCACGCTCACACACGACACAGCACACACTGTACAACTATTCCCTGAACTTCACTACACTTGTCATACTGTACGTGTCTTTGAATGGCAATTTCATCATGACCACTTTACTACACAGGAGACATACTCAGACACACTGAAATGCACTACACTGTTCATCTTGTAGTTTTTTTTGTATGTAACTTTTACCACACAACTTTCTTGTTGAATACCCAGTTCTCTTTTTGAGTTAGCATTAGTGTACACTCCCCTTGACGAATGAACATTATTTGGATACCTCTGAATGTCTAGCATCAGATGTGTATAAGACATTTAAGAACACCTTCCAAATATTGCCCTCAGAACAGCCTCAATTCATCGGGGAATGGACTCTACGAGGTATTGAAAGCGTTCCACAGGGATGCTGGACCATGTTGACTCCAATGCTTCACACAAGTTGTGTCAAGTTGGCTGGATGTCCTTTGGGGGGGTGGCCCATTCTTGATACACACGGGAAACTGTTGAGGGTGAAAAACCCAGCAGCGCTGCAGTTCTTGACACAAACACACCTGGCACCTATACCCCGTTCAAAGGCACTTCAATCTTTTGTCTTGCCCATTCGCCCTCAGAATAGCACACATACACAATCAATGTCTCAACTGTCTCAAGGCTTTACAATCCTTCTTTAAACTGTCTATTCCCCTTCATCTACACTGATTGAAGTGGATTTAACAAGTGACATCAATAAGGGATCATAGCTTTCACCTGAATTCATGGAAAGAGCAGGTGTTCATAATGTTTTATACACTCAGTGTAAATATCTTCTGTGAATCTATGCAGGAAGACATATTTAGAAGATTGATAAAAAGCCAGGCCAAACACATTTTTGGTTTCGCTTTTATTTCCATTTTTAAAATCCCAGGAGCCAATACAATACTTTCAGCTGTAGGTTGCATACTTCTAGTTCTGCCTGGTTCAGCTTAGTTCTCTTATTCTGGTTCTCTAGTAGGAGAACATTGCCAAATCGGGCAGAACTAGAATAATGCAACCTACAGAATGAAGGAGAAAATATCCTGTAGGATTCTGGTACTGTAGTGGTTCCATCCTGTAGTAGGGAACGGGCATTAGACGGTTAGTTCTGTTAATCAGATAATGAATCAAAACATTTTTATCACAGTTTGTAAAAAGCTATAGTTGTTCAAAGTGAGACCTTTCTCTGTACAAAAATCGATCTACATTTTGAAATACAAAGGAATAGCATGCTATTATTTACAAACAGTTTCGGTTACAGTGTCCCTGCCACAAAGAAACATCTCACTGCTAGCTAGCTAATGGTGGTCAAAGATAAACCTAACAAACATGTGTACGTTACTCTGCTAAAGGTAACTACCAGTCTAGAAGTGACTACCATAGCATAAGCTAAATTGATGGACACTGTATCCGAAATGTATATGATTTAGCTGATGGTGTCACGGTCATTTGTAGTTCCACATAATTTATTAAAGAAGTGAAACTTTAGCAAAGACAAAACAATAAACAAAAACTAACAAACAACGAACTGTGACTACAACACTAACTCAAAACATAAACAATATCCCATAACCCAAAAAAATGCTACTTAAGTATGATCTCCAATTAGAGACAACGATAGCCAGCTGCCTCTAATTGGGAATCATACCAAAACCCCAACATAGAAAAAACAAACCTAGAACCCCACATAGAAAATATAAACTAGACTAACCCCCCAGTCACGCCCTGACCTACTCCAATATAGAAAATAAAGGCTCTCTATGGTCAGGAACAAAAGGGAGGGTTAGGGGGGTGTCTAGTGTCGGTGGCGGCTCTGGTGCGGGACGAAGAACCCACTCATCCCGCAGATCCAGCCATGGATCCAGGCTGAAGACTGTGGCTGGACTGGACCTAGGTGCAGAAGAAGACTCCTGCCATAGAGCGGGACTAGACGCCGTGTCTAGACTGGGCATCGGGGCAGAGAAGGGCTCCTGCCATGGAGCTGGACTGGACGCCGTGTTCGGACTGGGCATCGGCGCAGAGGAAGGCTCCTGCCTTGGAGCTGGACTGGACGCCGTGTTCGGACTGGGCATCGGCGCAGAGGAAGGCTCCTGCCTTGGAGCTGGACTGGACGCCGTGTTCGGACTGGACATCGGCGCAGAGGAAGGCTCCTGCCTTGGAGCTGGACTGGACGCCGTGCTCGGACTGGGTATCGGCGCAGGGGAAGGCTCCGGCCATGGAGCTGGACTGGACGCCGTGTTCGGACTGGACATCGGCGCAGGGGAAGGCTCCTGCCATGGAGCGGGACCGGACGCTGTGCCTCGACTGGGCACCTGCGCAGAGGAAGACTCCGGCCTTGGAGCGGGACTGAACTTTGGGGAGTAGAGAAGTGTGTCTCCAAGAGATCAACAGCATTCAGCAGTGTCCAAAAACACTCGCTGTCCCTCTGCGCCCAGACAGTGTAGAAGCAGTGCTTTTAGCGTAGTATCACTCACATTCTGCAAGCCCAGCGCGGTAATGTAAGTTTCAAAGGACTGAATCGATCAAGTCCATGGAACCGGGGACTCACCATGAAGAGTGAGAAAAGGAGAGGGTGGTGGTAGGGAAAATTAAGCCATCGTAGTTGCCAAATGTTAAAGGAAATTGTCACTGTCGTCCGGGCCACTATATAGTCATTACTATATCAACAACATTACGTTTTCGTCATAAACATAAAAAATCTCCTCACCACAAGCTAGAACGAGCACATTTTAATTTCACATGTAGAATCAGGAATGTGCATTTAGATGTGCATTTAGACATCGGATGGACCACCAAGCTCTCCCCATCCCTTCTGGCCACGTCTGGAACAGGCCACAAACCCCTCCTCTACCGCTGGTCAGACTGTCTGCAGCAGTATAACTTCTGCCTCCAGTTCACACCAGGCCGTGACAACGTTGTGGCGGACTTCCTCTCCCGCTCCATTCCCAGCCCAAACATTGCGTCAGTGCCGGCTCATGGACATGACCAGGCTGAGCATAACCAGCTCCTGCACACTCCAATCTAGGCTACTGTGTCACTGCAGGAACTCCAGCATGCATCGGCAGACAACCCCACTCTCTCCAAACTAGTGACCTTCATCGGACAGGGCTGGCCCAACAAAGCTCTAGAGGAGCTGTCGCCGTACTTCATGGTCCAAGAGGAGCTGTCCTGCTAGATCCACACCTGTGTCTTGCGAGGGCTCTGCACTGTGGTGCAAGTGCTGTTCATGCACATGTGCTCGCTATGGTGCAGAAGGGCCACGGGCATAGTCAGGCTCAAGCAACGGCGTTGTGACCTGGTGTGGTGGCCAGGCATCGACAGGGATATTGAGGCCCTGGTTAGGGTCTGCCCGTCTGCATTGTTAGCTGGAAAACAAGGCCCCCATCCAGCCCCTGGGAATATCTGCAGCCTACAACCTCCACTCCAAGTGGCCGGAGGTGACACCGGTGGGCTCGGTCACTACCAGAGTGAATACAGACATTCTCGAGTCACACTTTTCCCACTGGAGCCTACCAAAGGCCATCACCACTGACAATGGCCCCCAGATGGTGTCCAATGAGTTATCCTCCTACTTGGAAGGGGAGGGGACTCGCCACATCCGCACAGCGTACTACCAAACTCAGGGGGACACCAGACGCTCAAAATTGGCATTAGGGCACACCTCGAACACGGGTGTATGTTCGCCACCAATCTGCTCCAAACACTGCTGCACTACCATTCCATGCAGCAATCCACAACAGCGGTCTCCCCAGCGTTCCTCATGCTGGGACGTGAGCTGCAGCTGGCCCTGGATAGACTCTTCCCTCATCCTCGCCCTCGTTTAACTCAACCACCAGCTCCCAATGCTCGGGCCACAGTCACGGCCCGGCAGCAGCAGATGAAAGACCGCTTTGACAAGTCACGACGGGCTAGGCCGCCGATCATAGCCGCCTCCGACTAGGTCAGGATCCGACAGCCCCACCCCGACAACAAGCTCTAATCCTTCTTGTCAAACCCTGTTCAGGTTAGATGGCAGCATGGACCAGCCACATTCCAGGTCTCTGACATTTTATGCTGGCATGCAAGCAGTCTTTGCAAAGTGCAAGCACCTCCGGGGCCCGGGGTTAACTCGCCCAACCCTGCAGCCCTACCGGCCGCCTGGCAGCGGCTCCACCTCCTCCGCTGTAGCCTGAAGTCACAGGTCCCCAACCTGCTGTCAATGTGCCTGAGCCCCGGCCAGTCCGTACTCATACTAGGCCTGGGCGTCTGCATGACTTTGTGAATGACTTTCACACCCGGTTTGATATGGGAGGGGTGTTTTGTCTGTTTAGTACGTACAGTAGGAGAGTCACACAATATATTATTGTAACAGTGGTTGACCCTGGGGTTATGTTACGCCCCCCACGTTCTGTATTGTTCAGTTGTCGTTATGATTAAAAGAGTACAGTTAGCTCTGACACCTGTGGTTGCGTCTATCCTTCAAACTTAACAGGGTTGAGAGAGGCGGGCTAGGGCTGCATATTAAAAACCCAATCCCATAAATCAAACTGCTAACCAAACAACTCTCTCTCCCATGAGGGTATAGGAGCTGGTCAGTGAGGGCAGGCCTGGATGTTCAGCCTCTATCCACACCCAACCAACCACCAACTAGCCACCAAGCAACCCCATTCCCCAAACCATCTTCTAGCCCTAAGCCCCAAGCCCAGAGACCCAAAGCAAAGCCTGATACCAAACCACCACAGCAGAAGTCTCCCTGTCAGCCCCAGACCGCCCCGAGCACCCAGCTGCCAGCCCTCAGTCACAACCTGGTGCTAAACCACCACAAGAGACACAACAGGAGGATCTGTCAACCCCTTTAGCAAATTCTACATCTTCTACCTGTGCCTACCTCACCACAAAACCTGGCCAAATACACTCCTCAACACCATCACACACACTCCTCACCACAGACAGCCACCATTGTGGTTAAAAACCTAGCAGGAAAATCAACAACAACTTCGGTTAAATTGCTATTGGCTTAATGACATGAATATTTCCAAGGTGTGTGTGCGTGTGTTTGTGTTTTTGTGCAAGCGCATGTGTGACTGTGTGTGTGTGTGTGTGTGTTCTATATTCCCTTAGCTGCTCGTCCAGTGACTGCACAGGCCAGTGACTTCGCACACACAAAGTACTACCCAAATATAATACAGCCCTGCTCTCTCTGACCACCTCGCTGCCAAGGTAACACAGAACTACCTCTCACATAAGCCACATGTTATAACTGCCTTATAGCCCCTTCTGTCTTATTCTGGCCCTGTGTTGCTCCAGGAACGAAGAGGCTTAAATGGGGAAATAAGTTTCTTTCATTCCAATTTGAGAGAAACGTGTCTACGTGATAATTTTTGGGGGGACAATCCCACATTAGCTCCAAATCCTTTTGGCCCATTCCTCTGTTACATTTAATGACTCGTTGGGAGAAAATGTGTGAGTTGAATTGAATCTTGTTTTTCTGTTGCAAAAAAAGGCATACATTAACAAGATGTACATTTGCAATGTGATTAAAAACACATATTTAAAAAGTGGTCAAAGTGATAACCAATTTACATATCTGCGCCGCAGACAGTCAGGCAGGCGTACATACTGCGTAAAACTAAAGCACATCTTTGGAACGGGTTAAGGAACATAAACAGTCATCTGAAAGCATTTTGTTCTCCTCTTTCACTCCCTTTTTTTTCCCATCTCTCTCTCTTTCTCTCTCCCTCCCTCGCTCTTTACATCTCTCTGCCTCTTCCCCACCGTCTCTCGGCTCATTCCTGCTTTTGCAACCTGCCTCCTCCCCTCCCTCCAATCCTCTCCCCTCCCTCCCTCTCTGGGCTGAGCGCTGAGCCTCTGAGTGGAGCAGCAGTCGAAGTGGGTGTTCTCAGGCTGTTATGACTTGGGAGACGATAATGGGAGCTATAATGTAGCCAGCCGTTCCTGATGTGGCTGCACTTGTGGGGGAGTCTGTTGTGTTAAGGCCAGAGAGGGAGGGAGAGAGAGAGAGAGATGTCCGGCTTTCTGTCTCTCTTTTTTCTTTCAATCTCTCTCTTTCTCTCTTCTCTTTCTCTTCTTGCTCCCCCACTTTTTCAATCCTGTTGATTTCCTGCAGTGGTAAACTTTGTTTTACAATGTATTCCCTCCTCCTCTCCCCACCTTCCCCGTCAACCCCCCCCCCCTCTCTCTTCTCTCTCCTCCTCCTACTGGCCACTCCCTCTCTGAATTCCTGTCAGCTGGGGTAATGGGGGCCAATCAGTGAGTATCTACAGGACTAAAGGCCAGTGTGGAGAGGCCATTGTATTATACTGTATACGCCCTGCCAGACAGTCCAGCCACCGGACTACATGAACAAAAATTCAAAACATTGTTGCCCTGCTGGACAAGCCAGCCTCAAACAACACAGTGAACAGTTAACTGTTGTAAAAATTATACACTTTTTTTTCTCCAAGAGGAAGCATTGTAGCTAGTATATTAATGTACGATTCATATTAATACTACATTTGGAGTTGGACCCATTGGCAAGAAATTACTACTGTACAAGTCTATGAGAATCTCCCTGTCCAAGTGTTCCACCTACGTAAGCTCATGGATGTATGTGTCTATATGTGTGGTCCCGTGTGACTCAGTTGGTAAGAGTGTGCCGCTAGCAAAGCCAATGCAGTGTGTTCAATTCCCGCAGGGATTAGATAGATGTTAGTGATGCACGGGTCAGCTGTTTGTTCACTCCGCACCCGCCTGCAATTGCTAACAATTCCTGCAGGGATTAGATAGATGTTAGTGATGCACGGGTCAGCTGTTTGTTCACTCCGCACCCGCCTGCAATTGCTAATAACCTGTCTGAGTATAACAAACATTAGGAGCATCTTCATAATATTGAGTTGCAGTTGTCTCAATGCTTCATTTACACCGATTTGAAGTATATTCAACAAGTGATATCAATAAGGGATCATTGTAACGGTGTTCCTCCTCCTCTTCAACCGAAGAGGAGGAGTAGTGATTGAACCAAGGCGCAGCGTTGTGAAATGACATATTTTAATTAAACAAGACGGAATAAACACGAAACGAAAACACTTGAATAATTAACAAAATAACGAAACGAAAACGTAGACAGACCTGAACTATACGAACTTACATATAACACGAAGAACGCACGAACAGGGAAAATAGACTACACAAAAAGAACGATGTACAAACAAACCGAACAGTCCCGTATGGTGCGACAAACACTGACACAGGAGACAACCACCCACAACGAACACTGTGAAACAACCTACCTAAATATGACTCTCAATTAGAGGAAACGCCAAACACCTGCCTCTAATTGAGAGCCATACCAGGCAACCCTTAAACCAACATAGAAACAGAAAACATAGAATGCCCACCCAAACTCACGTCCTGACCAACTAACACATACAACAAACTAACAGAAATAGGTCAGGAACGTGACATAACCCCCCCCTTAAGGTGCGAACTCCGGACGCACCAGCACAAAGTTTAGGGGAAGGTCTGGGTGGGCATCTGACCACGGTGGTGGCTCAGGCTCAGGACGAGGTCCCCACCCCACCATAGTCAATCCCAGTTTGCTAATCCCCCTCAGAATGACCACCCCTCTCCTCCACCCACCTAATATAGGCAACACAAAATAAAGGTACAGCTCCGGGACAAGGTAGCTCAGGACATAGAGGTAGGTGAGAATAGAGAGGTAGATAGAGAGGTAGCTCAGGATAGAGGGGCAACTCCGGACTGAAAGGCAGCTCCGGACAGAGAGACAGCTCTGGACTGAGGGGCAGTTCTGGATTAATGGCCGCTCTGGGCTGAGGGGCAGCTCATGACTGGCTGACGGCTCTGGACGCTCATGGCTAGCTGACAGCTCTGGACGCTCATGGCTGGCTGACGGCTCTGGACGCTCATGGCTGGCTGACGGCTCTGGACGCTCATGGCTCGCTGACAGCTCTGGACGCTCATGGCTAGCTGACGGCTCTGGACGCTCATGGCTGGCTGACGGCTCTGGACGCTCATGGCTGGCTGACGGCTCTGGACGCTCATGGCTAGCTGACGGCTCTGGACGCTCATGGCTAGCTGACGGCTCTGGACGCTCATGGCTCGCTGGCGGCTCTGGCAGATCCTGTCTGGTTGGCGGCTCTGGCAGATCCTGTCTGGTTGGCGGCTCTGGCAGATCCTGTCTGGTTGGCGGCTCTGGCAGATCCTGTCTGGTTGGCGGCTCTGGCAGATCCTGTCTGGTTGGCGGCTCTGGCAGATCCTGTCTGGCGAATGGCTCTAGCGGCTCCTGACTGACTAACGGCTCTGACGGCTCGGGACAGACGGGCGGCTCTAATGGCTCGGGACAGACGGATGGCTCAGACGGCGCTGGGGAGACGGATGGCTCAGATGGCGCTGAGGAGACGGATGGCTCAGACGGCGCTGGGGAGACGGATGGCTCAGATGGCGCTGAGGAGACGGATGGCTCAGATGGCGCTGCGGAGACGGATGGCTCAGACTGATCCTGTCTAGCGGAAGGCTTTGGCTGCTCCTGTCTGGCGGAAGGCTCTAGCGGCTCCAGTCTGGCGGAAGGCTCTGTAGGCTCATGGCAGACGGGCGGCTTTGCAGGCTCATGGCAGACGGGCAGTTCATGCGGCGCTTGGCAGACGGACAGTTCAGGCGCCGTTGGGCAGACGGCAGACTCTGGCCGGCTGAGACGCACTGAAGGCCTGGTGCGTGGTGCCGGAACTGGAGGCACCGGACTGGAGACACGCACTTCAAGCCTAGTGCGGGGAGCAGGGACAGGGCACACTGGACTCTCAAAACGTACTATTTGCCTGGTGCGTGGTACCGGCACTGGTGGCACCGGGCTGAGGGCACGCACATCAGGACGAGTACGGGGAGAAGGAACAGTGTGTACAGGGCTCTGGAGACGCACAGGTGGCTTAGTGCGTGGTGCCAGAACTGGAGGCACTGGGCTGGAGACACACACCATAGGGAGAGTGCGTGGAGGAGGAACAGGGCTCTGGAGACGCACTGGAAGCCTGGTGCGTAGTGTAGGCACTGGTGGTACTGGGCTGGGGCGGGGAGGTAGTGCCGGAAATACCGGACCGTGCAAGCGTACTGGCTCCCTTGAGCATTGAGCCTGCCCAACCTTACCTGGTTGAATGCTCCCCGTCGCCCGACCAGTGCGGGGAGGTGGAATAACCCGCACCGGGCTATGTAGGCGAACCGGGGACACCATGCGTAAGGCTGGTGCCATGTAAGCCGACCCGAGGAGACGTACTGGTGGCCAGATATGAAGGGCCGGCTTCATGACATTTGGCTCAATGCCCAATCTAGCCCTACCAGTGCGGGGAGGTGGAATAACCCGCACTGGGCTATGCACACGTACAGGAGACACCGTGCGCTCTACTGCGTAACACGGTGTCTGCCCGTACTCCCGCTCTCCACGGTTAGCCTGGGAAGTGGGCGCAGGTCTCCTACCTGCCCTTGGCCCACTACCTCTTAGCCCCCCCCCCAAGAAATTTTTGGGTAGTACTCACGGGCTTTTCGGGCTTCCGTGCCAGACGCGTCCCCTCATAATGCCGGTTCCTCTCTCCCGTTTCCTCCGCTCTCCGAGCTGCCTCCAGCTGTTCCCATGGGCGGCGATTCACCTCCACTTTAGCCCATGGTCCTTTTCCTTCCATGATCTCCTCCCAAGACCATAAATCCTGCTTTGTGCGCTGTCCGTTCCTCCCGTTACACCGCTGCTTGGTTCTGGTTATTTGGTGGGTGGTTCTGTAACGGTAGTCCTCCTCCTCTACAACCGAAGAGGAGGAGTAGTGATTGAACCCAGGCGCAGCGGGTTGATATGACATAATTTTAATTAAACAAGACGGGAAAAACACGAAACGAAACCACTTGAAATAATTAACAAAATAACAAAACAAATGTAGACAAACCTGAACTATACGAACTTACATATAACACTAAGAACGCACGAACAGGGAAAATAGACTACACAAAAGGAACGATGTACAAACAAACCGAACAGTCCCGTATGGTGCGACAAACACTGACACAGGAGACAACCACCCACAACGAACACTGTGAAACAACCTACCTAAATATGACTCTCAATTAGAGGAAACGCCAAACACCTGCCTCTAATTGAGAGCCATACCAGGCAACCCTTAAACCAACATAGAAACAGAAAACATAGAATGCCCACCCAAACTCACGTCCTGACCAACTAACACATACAACAAACTAACAGAAATAGGTCAGGAACGTGACAATCATAGCTTTCGCCTGGATTCACCTGGTCAGTCTGTGTCATGTATTCTTAATGTTTTCTATAATCGGTGTATGCCGCACATTGCCATAACTGTTCCCGCATACTGTTATGTGATAAAGTGAAAATCTCTGACCATAACCTGCAAATAGGCCGATAGAAAATGTGCTGTACAGTCAGCGATGGCGGGATGTTTTTTGACAGGGGGGTGCGTGATTTCGTTTTTTCAGCCTAATTCAGATATGTTTTGGATTATAATTTCCGATATTTTGGTAGACTATTTGTTAGTCTATAATTAGACACATGCAGCTTCTCTTCTGTCGTTACTGTCCTAGAAGACTAAATAAACCCTAAGTCGATGAATGCTTCAATCTAGTTGGCATCGGTAAAGTTCTCTTTCATCTCTGCTTTTATCGCCCAAGTGACATTTAGGAACCTGGGAGAAAAGGCAATAACCCCACAATTTTCAGCAAAATTTCAAAATGACAACAGTTTGAGCGGTATTAAGGAAATGAAAAGCAGTGAAAATGACCCAACATGTTTCTGATAAGATTCCTGGTCAGCTTGGATACATATTTGATGTGGTTGAAATACTATCAGCTTTTATGATGCTGATAAAGATTGCACCTTTACAGACACTCCCTAACGGCGCATTCACATTCTGTCAAGATGCTGAAAGAAAGAAATCCTATTTCTCCACTCCTGTTTCTGAGTCAAAATGTACATTTGGTGTATAATTTTACTGCAAGAAATTATGAATTCTGCAGGAGTTAATATTATATTAGGTGAGAGATTATAGACCTATATTTCCGTTCCTATTCCATTTAACCCATCTGAACAGAAGGCTACAGTTCCCTTGACGTGCCATATTTGAAGTCCCCATCTAATTTGTATAGCGCCTCACAATCATCACACATAAAATAGCCGGCACTACTATCATTCTCTTTTACCATCTCACAAAAACTTTCCAAAACATTACTGTTCTGGCCCTCCCTTTTCTTTATTTTCAACTCTCCATTTCACAGCTTTCCTCTTATTAAATTCAACTCTTGAGAACTCCGACATTGTCCTCATGGAATTCAATTCAATGGACGGTAACCTTTTCTGCCGAAGTCCCCAAAAGGCATTTGTCGATTGGCGTGCATTTGGCGTGCGTACAGTTAGGCCCTAAAGCTCAGACTTACGCACTAATGGCAGATAAAAATAATGAAAGAAAAACTTCAATGTAGCCTTTAGATATGAATTGCACAAGAATGATATATTTATGAATTTTTTTATGTATTGTTTCATCTGTATTCAACCAGCCCGCCAACCACCCGCCTTTCATCCACACAATATTTCATGACCATAAACCCGCCCGCCCTGCGGAATTAAGGATGTAACCGCGGGGACTGCGGGTTATGAGTCAACCCGTGCATCACTAATACACGTTAAAAAAATGTATGTAAATCACATTAGATAAAAGTGTTTGCTAAAAGGGCATATACAGTATATGACTGTATCCATGTAAACTATTTGTGTGTGTGTGTGTGTGTGTGTGTGTGTGTGTGTGTGTGTGTGTGTGTGTGTGTGTTATGACTACAGTTAACTCTGATAGGCTGGTAGGCTGCTGCTGATTTACCCATGCTGTGTTCAGGATAACTGTCAGACTGAAACGTTGATCCCTTGTTGCTACAGCGACTGAGTGACTGATGACAGATCACATGCTGCTCAACACCTTTAAACACACCGCAACACACACCTGTCCCTCCTGTCACCTGCTAGAAGCATATACCTCATGCTTGTTAAATCGGTTAACACAGTAGAATTCACTGGACAGAAAGAGAGAGAAAGAGAGACTGCAGTAATACAGTAATAGCCGTTGTGACTAAACATTTTGTGGAGGTTTTCCTTTCCCTCCTTTTTTCCATTTCTACCGTCTCAATTTTCCCTCTCTCCCTCCTTTACTCACTCCCACTGCATTCCCTCTCTATTCATCTCCCTCCCTACCTCTCTCCCTCTTTTCAGGCCACCCACCCACCGTCCTGCACATACTGGTGGTTTCCTGCCGCCCTCTCCTCCCTCTCTACTCCTCTTACTATACCTCCACCCTCTCCTCTCTCACTACACTCTCCTAGCCTCGACCTTCTCTCTTTCTCCACTTTCTTAACCTCCACCCTCTCCTCCCTCACTACACACTCTCTCTCTTTACCTCCAACCACCTCTTCATCTCCTTCCATCCTACTACACTTTCCTCTCCACCAGAGCCCCGTAACCTATCACGGTTGGTAATATCCCGAACCACAAACATCTCTTTGAACTCTATTTAAGGAGGCGAGGGAGAGGGAATAGGGAAGGGGAGAAGAGGGAGGGATGGTTGGATCGAGCAGATGAGGAGTGTGTGTAGGAATAGACTGATTCACAGCTGTGAACCAGCTGCAGCTCTCTCAGAGGGAACAGCACCAACGGATAAACAACCGAAACCCAACAGGGGAAAAAAAGGACTTTGTCATCGTTACTCCCCCCCCCAAAAGCACTCCTCCTCAACTTTACCACCGCTTCTGAACATCACCGAGAGCCTCTCTCTCTTCTTCTGTGTCTCTCTCGCTTTCTCCGTCTTTCGCTGTTCTCACTCATTCTTTCCTTCTCTGTTGTCCTCGCGATACCCAGGTCGGTACTGTCGCTTTGAGCTATGCACAATACTCATCAAAGCCTTCGCATGTAACACTCACACACACATGCTCGCAATGCACACACACGCACACACAGAGCTTGCCCTTTAAGCAGGGAGTACTAGAGAAGCCAAACCAAATAATAATGTGTTCAGTTTATAGTTCACCGCAGTGATTACAAGAGAAATAATAATCATAACGGTTGGTCCTGGGTGGCCAGAGCAGGGGAGTTTGGAGCCAGGAGGGTATTTTTAGTCTGTCTGTTTCCACTTTTATAACAGGGCCCAGAGTAGAGTCGGCTATAACAGGGGAATATTAGGCAGCTGTTAGAAACCTCTGGACAATAGAGAGAGGAAGAGGGATTTCAGGGGTACGGGGGTGGACACAGCGGAAATACACACCCTGAGTGTGTGTGTGTGCGAGTGTAGAGGGCAGACTGTGGGAGAAACCACGATGGACGTCGACCCAAATCTTTGGTTTACCGCGGCAGCATGACAGCATGGCAGACATGAGAAACTTCCTGATATCTCAAGGCAGGGCCCAAAGTTTTCGTAGTTATAACCCAGGGGCCCTTTATCAGCATTTTGAAATAAGTACATTTTTTTTGCCAAAAATGTCTACTTCAAACGATGTTGTCCTCGAGAAGCATCGGCAAGGACTCCTTGTCTTCCTGCACAGCATTCCTGCCTATGTCTCTGCGTGATTGCCTTGTATCTGAACTAGCAGCTGAAAGCACATGTCAAGACTTGTCTTCATCAGTTCACAGACAGACAGCGGAGAGTGTTTGTGTACCAGGTGTGCATGCGTGTGTGTGTGTGTGTGTGTGTGTGTGTGTGTGTGTGTGTGTGTGTGTGTGTGTGTGTGTGTGTGTGTGTGTGTGTGTGTGTGTGTGTGTGTGTGTGTGTGTGTGTGTGTGTGTGTGTGTGTGTGTGTGTGTGTGTGTGCTTGTGGATACGTGTGTCTCATTATGTTACGTCACCAACACATTCACAAGGGCTCGTGTCATTGTGCTACTCTCTCACTGCAGTGCGCATCGCCCCTTTCTCGTCTGAACTACTACACACACTTACTCGAAACACAAGGGAATCGTATGGAATTAGTAGGCCCATTTACTAAAGAAAGTCCACCTTGAGCTGTGTTCATGCTTGCTTCATTCCACAAACATTTTGATAATTTTGCCAAGGGAATGGGCATTCCAACAGTTCTACAATAAAGGCCCACTTATATACATAAGAGGCAACAAATCACCTCATCAACGAAACAGGCTCTGGACTCTGGTAATCCAGTGTGTGTGTGTGTGTGTGTGTGTGTGTGTGTGTGTGTGTGTGTGTGTGTCCTCACAAAGAGAGATATACAGAGAACAGAGATCATGAGTGAGAGGGCAGAGAACGACTTGCACCTCTCCAGAGAAGTGTCACTTGGAGAAGCTCTTGTCTGGCCTACTGCTGATGGAAGCTAAACACTCAGAACCAAGAGAGGGAAACTGATCTAAAATCTGAGTTAGCACTGCAGTATTGGCAGAACAATTGCCACAATGTGTGTATAACATAGTGCTCCAGTCCAGTTGTTTCCAACTGGTCCTCGCGTACCCCCAACAAAACACATTTTTATTGTGGGTACTCAAGGGCCGGAGTTGGGAACCACTGCTCTAGTCTAATGTCTTCTAGCGAATAGTTTGTCACAAAAACCTGTAGCGCATTACAGCTTCTCCATACTTCAACACGCGCTGCATTAGCCAAGTGTATCGATAGCCCAGCATTTTTTGAATGAATAGCAGCTCGTCGTGTCTATTTTAATATCAAGGCATATTTCACTTTCTCTGATCATAGGAACAACATACATTTGTGCATGAGGCAGAAACTCGAGTTTTGACATCAGGTGGAAGATGGTGTCCCCTCTCTCTGGTCAGTCTCACCGGAGGAAAGGAAGGAGAGAGCAGGGACCGTGAGAGTCTGAACCTTTGTTGCTCTCTCCCTCCCTACGCCGATACTAATGCCGTGTTCAAAACAACTGGGAACTCAGGAAAAAACTAGATTCGACTGTGATAAAAAAAAAATTAACAGTCATCCAACTCGGAATTCCAAATCGGAAACTCTGGCAATCTTTTTAGAGCTCCGACCTTCCGCCCTGAAGATCACTAACGTCATTATTTTACCTCACCCCCCCCTCCCCAGAGTTCCCAGTTGCCTTGAAAGCACCATGACCATCACATGCAGGTACCATCAGTCCAGTAAAATAAAAAAGCAAATTATTTCAATTTATGCTACGCAGTGCCTCGGAAGTGCTACACCAACTGATCTATTTCGTTATCGAAGCTCAAGTTTTGAAATATAATATGGCCTGAGAAGAACAATATTGGCAAGCCAGGCATATAGCCCAAACCTCATTCCTACAGAACTGTTTTTATTAGGTTAATGTTACATTTTTTAAAGTTGTGTTTTAAATCAATCTGAGCGGTAAATCTTGGCTGGCTTTTTGACTGTGAAAGTGATCTTGACTCAGAAAAGGTTGGTGACCACTGGACTACCATTTGTTAGCTAGCTAAGGCCCTTTTAATTAGCTAGCCATTTTACAAGCCAGCTAACTCTTACAAACAAACGTTCATTTTACTTATAGAACGTGCCAAATAGAACTACAGACCCAGTGTGACATTGGCAATTAGCTAATTGTTATTTTTATTTCAGTATTTAGTGGTGGACTCGAATGGGGGGACTAGCCATTTTCCGCTGAACTCAACTATCAGGCAGAGAGAATCCCTCTACTGGCTGATGCTGATGTCAACAACAGCATGTAAGTCAGTCTTAAAATAACGATACACTCAGTGGCCAGTTTATTAGGTATACCACCCCGTTTACAAAAATGGTTCGCTCCTACAGACAGTGAGTCACGTGGCCGTGGCTTGCTATATAAAGCAGTCAGACAGGCATTGAGGCATTCAGTAACTGTTCAATTGAATGTTAGATTGGCCAAAATGAGAGACCTAAGTGACTTTGAGCGTGGTATGATCGCCGGTGCCAGGCGCGCCGGTTCTAGTATCTCAGAAACGTTCGGGTTCCTGGGTGTTTAATGCACGACAGTGTCTAGGGTTTACCGAGAATGGGGCGGCGAACAAAAAACATCCCGTCTGCGGCAGTCCTGTGGGCGAAAACAGCTCGTTGATGAGAGGTCGAAGGAGAATGGCAAGAATTGTGCACGCTAACAGGCGGGCCACAAACAGGCAAATAATGGCGCAGTACAAAAGTGCTGTGAAGAACGGCATCTCGGGAACGCACAACTCGTCGGTCCTTGTCACGGATGGGCAATTGCAGCAGACGATCACACCGGGTTCCACTACTATCAGCTAAAAACAAGAAGAAGCGGCTTCAATGGGCACGCGATCACAAACACTGGACAATTAAGGAGTGGAAAAACATTGCCCGGTCTGACGAATCCCGGTGCCTGTCGCATCAGGATTTGGCATAAGCAGCATGAGTCCATGGTCCCATCCTGCCTGGTGTCAACAGTGCAGGCTGGTGGTGTAATGGTGTGTGTTTTCCTGGCACACATTAGGTCCCTTGATACCAATTGAGACACGCTTCCATGCCCCGAAGAATTCAGGCTATTCTAGAGGCAAACAGGTGTCCAAACCGGTATCATATGGTGTACCTAATAAACTGGCCACTGAGTGTACAGTATGTCTGCATAGCATTTTGTCTTCATTCCTGCAGGTATAAGATTGACTGAAGTTACTGCTCATTTTTTATTCTTCTCAGGAACCAGCCAGGCATTAACCCATACTATACTGCTCCATAAAGAAGGCATAAACCCACTGAAGGCATCCAGAATGACCAATATTGGTGTTGGCTATCATTCAAACCAAGAGCCTCCCTGGCCACCAGTGCATATTTCCAAACAGTTTGCATTACCTAAACTGTTTTGTGTTTGAATGTGATTATAATGACATTCAGTTGTGCATTATTTCATTAATTATTATATTATTTTCATAGTAATATTACTATTTTGTTAGTAAAAAAGGGTTCTATATAGAACTTTAAGGGGTTGCATATATGAAGGAAGTGCAAAAAAAAAAAGTGGTTCTATGGAACTTCTTTTTCTAAGAGTGTCGAGTACGATTCATGCCAATATTAAAATGCAACATAAGAACAATGTAGTCATGGTTTAAGACATACTGTGATATAGGCTTTGCAGACAAAAGGCGTCCACATGCTTCCCTGAATATATTACGACGACATTTTGTGACGTTTTTTGTTCATTTTGGACAACGTTGAGGGTTTTTTCAGCTGTTCGTGGCACACAAAAAAAGATTCTGGAGGCAAGACGAAGTTTGGAGCCGAAGTCTACGCCCCTTCGTTGGTGATTGGTCAAGAGGAGGGATTCTTCAATAAAGTCTTTGTTTTCATTCAACGAGAGACGACTCGTTCTCATACAAACTTTTTTTATTGAAAAAGACTGCACCAAACATCTTAGTTAAATGTAAAATTGCACGACAAAGATATGTTCGGTAAAAACATTATCTTAGATTAATTCTGACTATTTTGAAGAAGTGTATACTAGCTAAGGCGTCTCAAGAAGAACAAACAGTACTATTTCTACTTTTAAAGGAGTATGAGAGCACACTCATTCAGTTCGGCTAGCTGAGTTCGGGTGACCCCTTAACACACCACTAATCCCTCCCTCATCACCATGTGTGCACACAGATGATAAAGCATGAGTGTTTACCCTCTGTCCCCCTGTCCTCTAAGAAGGACACCTGTAGCCAGTGTTGTGACACAGTGTCACAGATCTCCTCTCAGCCACTGAGCCCAGCCAAACTCTCTCAGAGAACCATTGTTCTCCCTCACACAACTCCTGAAGCCCAGAATGTCTCCTTTCACACAGGGACAGAGGGTGGTGAGGGGTAGGCAGTGGGGGCATCCCAACAGTTCCACAATTAAGGGCCATTTACATAACTAAGAGGCAACAAATCACCTCATCAACAGAACAGGCTCTGGACTCTGGAAAAGCTGTGTGTGTGTGTGTGTGTGTGTGTGTGTGTGTGTGTGTGTGTGTGTGTGTGTGTGTGTGTGTGTGTGTCCTCACAAAGAGAGATATACAGAAAACAGAGATCATGGGTGAGAGGGCAGAGACCGACTTGCACCTCTCCAGGAGAGAAGTGTCACTTGGAGAAGCTCTTGTCTGGCCTACTGCTGATGGAAGCTAAACACTCAGAACCAAGAGAGGGAAACTGATCTAAAAACTGAGTTACCACTGCAGTATTGGCAGAACAATTGCCACAATGTGTGTATAACACAGTGCTCCAGTCCAGTTGTTTCGAACTCTGGTCCTCGCGTACCCCCAACAAAACACCGGAGTTGGGAACCACTGCTCTAGTCTAGTCACTGCTCTGCTCTAGTCTAATGTCTTCTCTCGAATAGTTTGTCACAAAAACCTGTAGCGCATTACAGTGATTTACAAAACGAATTGTTAGTGCCCACAACTGTAACTACATATAACATATAGACGAAGCTGAGAGAGTGTGAACCCGATGATGAGAATTTAACCGGAATCATTGAGATTAGAATAAACTAGACTGTAAAATGCTGTCTATCGCAATACGCCAGGTGGAAAACATTCCAAACTCTGCTAACCTTGACCACATAACCAGTCTGATTGAAGAATGCATTTCTTTCAGAACACACATCCCATCACATGAGAGTTTTTGAAAGATTCAAATTCTAAATTCCTGACTCCTTTGCTCTATATCCAAGCATTAGTCAGTGAAGCGTAGGTTGCAGGCAGACGAGCAGGGGTGGAGGAGTAGAGGGGTTGACGGGTGGAGGGATAGATAGAGCAGCACATCAATCATCACAAAGGGTAAGGAATGGGGATAATCCTCGTCAGCAACTAACTGG
Source organism: Salvelinus namaycush (assembly GCF_016432855.1). Classification (NCBI taxonomy): domain Eukaryota; kingdom Metazoa; phylum Chordata; class Actinopteri; order Salmoniformes; family Salmonidae; genus Salvelinus; species Salvelinus namaycush. Next base: position 7,388,194 of record NC_052326.1, read on the forward strand.
CAAATGAACCATTCAAACCAACCATAACACGTGGGGGTGGACTGGTCATAATACACATGCTCGCACCCACGTAACACACACACACCGAACACACGCACAGACTCACAGAGAGAGACAGAGAAATCCTTCAGTCAAGGCCTTGGATCATATAAGGGGTAATTCTGCGCCTCTTATGTGTTTCATGCCAGTATCCCAATGTTTGCTTTGTACGGCATGAGAAAGATCAGGCTCGACTGTTCAATTCAAAAAAGGGCTGTCAAACGTTGGGAAAAATGTAATCAAGATAATCGCAGGAGTTTGCTTTGGCTAATCACGATTAATCTCAAATTCAGAATATGATCAAATTGAGCTGTAATTTAGGATTGTTGTGTATATACTGTACAATGCATTTCAAGAATATTGACGTCCTGCTTTTGTCCAAAGTAACGGTTAGCAAAACCAGGTAAATTGATAAACGCACACTTTCTTTTTCACTGTATTTTGAACGTTTTCAGTATATTTTGAATGCTCCCAGACAATGTGATTAATCACGTTTCAAAATAAATTGTGGACAAAAATGACAAAAAGTTAAATAGAGTTAACTGATTAACTCTGACAGTCCTACTTCAAAAGCATCTCCTTATAGAAAATGATTTGTTTACATTCATTCCAGTAGCAAACACATTGACACATTTTCAAATACATTAAAAATCCCTTTTAGGCCTGTGTGTTAAATGTGACAAAAACCAATGGACAGCTAACAATAACAGAAGATAAAAATAGCTAGCTAGGATGAAATAGAAGGCTAGCTATTGCCTATCACTAATCTAGCTAGCGGTTAGCATGCAGCCATTAGATACAAATGAAACATATGTACACATGTAAATACACTCAATACACACACACACACATACACACGTAAAGGAGTAGAAAATATTTTCCCTATCTGAAAGGACGAAGCAGAGTGCTTCACAAATCTGTCTGTGAGTAGAGCACTGTTAGCTGTGCAGGGTGGGTGAGTCAATGACTGTGTGTGGCATTTATGCCCCCCTCTTCTTTCTCCCACTGAGAGAGAGCGATAGGGGGACTCAGACAGAGCGACAGAGAGAGGGAGAGAGAAGGCGGGGGAGAGAAAGAGAGAAAACGACACAGAAAGAGAGCGAGCCGAGTAGCGTCTTCGTCCTCCTCTATGCTTGAACGATCCTTTTGAGTGACGTGAGAGACTGAAGGCTATTGTTGGAGGCCGTTCCTCACTGTATTGTCTGACCTTATAAATGTAGGGTCATCAGCACAGCCCACCCCATCCCACAGCTGTGTGTTTGTGTTTTTACCTCATTGAGTCGCCCATTCACATTGCGTCTGAGAAAAGCAGCAGCTGAATTATATTTCTCCATCATTTTACATTCAGATTCAGATTCATTTATTGCCACAACCATAGGCTGGTGGTATTTGCTTTCGGTATAGTATGTTAGGATAAATCTATAAAATACTCACTCATATAAAGTGCTGGAAGGAATGCAGACAATCATATGTGCATTTGAATCAGTATTAATTTCCCGCAAGATTTAAGTTCCACAAGATACAAGATTAAGAAAAATCGGGAATAAAACACCTGTGTGATCAAAAAAATTTTTTTGGGGGGACATCCACCATTTCCTATTCATTAGCTGCTAGAAAGACAGACAAAGAAAGGGGGCTTCTAGTCCTTCATCTGCTCTCTCTCTACCTTCTCTCTCTCTAGTCCCTCTCTTCCCTTCTCCCTCCGGCTCTTCAGAAAGAAAAGGAGGGAGAGGAGAATCATTCACCAGCTGAAAAGGTTCAACTATAGCGAGCGGGAGGAGTGTGTGGCCAGAGCGGAGAGAGCGACTGCCAGACAGGGGCACCTGAAAAGGGCCAAACATTTACCCCTAAGGACCTGGCTCATCAATAAAGGGGTCTAGAAAAAAAATCAACAGTGGTCCCAAGAGTCCGGGGGCTGCCATGGGGACTGAGGGAGTACATGGTGTGTAGGGCCCAAAAGAGGACGGGGGCGGTGTATAGAGGGGCCCTTGGGAAGTTTGTCTAGTAATTGAGTCAATTGTTGACCTCCTGTTCAGCACTGAAGGAACTTTGGTGAGGGGGGGGGGGGGGGGGGGGGGCTGTGGAATAATAAATGTTCCCTCCCTCCCTCTTCATCCATCCATTTCCCTTCTTCTCTCGCCTCCTCTCTTCCGTTTTCTACAGAGGTAATTGTGTCGTGAGTCAAAGGGCTGTGATTTAGGGGGAGCTGTTCAGGGATCCGCAGGGTTACAAGGGAGGCTTACAATCTTTTCTTCACCCAAATCTTTTACCCCCTCTCCACTCTCTCTCTCTCTCTCTCTCTCTCTCTCTCTCTCTCCTGCTGCATTCTCTCTTTTTTCATTCTTTCTTTTGTTTGCACCGTGGGATGAATTTGAATCACCCTGCCTTTCACCTCTTAGTCTGAATCCTCTCTCTATCTCTCGCTCTCTCTCACTCTTTATCGCTCTCTCTCTCTCTCCTGAGTCTCCCCACTCATCCCCTGCTTCTAATCCCATATCTTATATACTGTAACGCCTCCTTTCCTCTCCACAACGAGGCACATCATTTCCCTCCAGACCCAAAAAGGATGGAACTATTTTCCCATTTAAAGTTTAGGGATCCTGTCCAAATTCCTGTCTCAAACGGGGAGGGAAAGTGATGGTCATGATCTGACAGTGAAGGCTGAAGAGAGAGATTTTTTTTGATGTCCCCTTCATTCAAGAACTCTGTTTGCACAAGAGCTTTAGCATTCTAACCCTAACACCCCCTATTGTAGTAGTTTATCCCAAGAGACAGTGCAGCCCAGGGGCAGGGCCAAACCACTACTATGGGGATGGGGGGGACTACAACAACATTACTCCACTCCACTCAGTCTTACTACGAGTGAAACTTTCTATGAGGCTCCACTTTCCTTTCCCGTCCTCTCTCCTGTCCTGTCCTCAGCCCAACCGATAGAGCAGTAGCATTTGCCGCTGTCACATAATCATCAGGCCAACATCCCCGGTAGTACACAGTAGCCTCATCCTGAGGACAACTCTTCTATTTGGGGGTTGCGTGAGTGTTGCCATGCCGTGGACAGACGGGGAGTGTGCAAGCGCACACTTTGGGAGAAGGGTAGAGAATCGGGGCGTAACCTAAGCCGGACCCTGCCGGCCGCTCTCTCCCATCCAAGGCTCCCTCTGTCCCTCCCTCTTTTCTCCCTCCATCAATGTTCCCTTTCTCTCTCTCTCTCCCTCTCCACCTGACTCTCTCCCTCTCTCTCCTTGCGGAGTGTTTGTTAGGAAGTCCTGAGCAAACCAATGCTGTTTGTTCACTCTTTGTCAATGAGTTTTATATAGACTTCCACTATTGACAATCGCACGACTGCTGTTGGCCCCACACAAACTGGATAACACTGTGCAAATATGTGTATGTACACACACCCGACCGACCCGCAATCTCCCAAGCACACACATTCAAGTGCACCGCTATTGCCTGCGGACGTAAGTGGCGGAGAGAAAAGCTAGCGATTTATGACACCAATCCTTTCTTTGGGCTTTTTGATAGGATGTGAGAATTCACAAGGCCACCTGTTGAGTGACACAGGCTATACCTAGCTACTTCATCATACAACTATACTTATGTTTCCATTGTAAATAGCCATTACACAATAGGGCCCTGAGTTTTCCCTGACTAGGTCGCCTGGTCAGGAAAAACTCAAGGCCCTATATATAAATGATGAAATGCGTCGAAACTGGCAAATGGGACAATGGCACACTGCTGAGAGACCGCAAGTGTCATCCCAAGAAAGTGTGGTGTTAAACTGTGAATCCTGCCTGTTGGTGTGTCTGTGGTTTAACAGGTATGTTGTAAATCCTGGAAGAGAGTGTGTCTCATCTCCAGGCAGAAGGAAGGGAGGTGAAGAGGAGGCTGTTTGGGACAGCTTGTCAATTACGGAGGAGGGGAGAAGATACAGGGAGATACAGAGTGAGAGAGAGAGAATGGGGGAGATCATGGATACTGGTAGGGGGGGCTCGGCCTGTCACACAATGGACCCCCGACTGGGATAAGACCCTTAATACCAATGCTCCCATTTCACACCATCTTTACAAAGCCTCTATAGCAGCTAACACCCACCACCTCTCCATCAACACCTCCCTAGATCCCACCAGACCTGGTTTCAAATACTATTTGAAATCATTTCAAATAACTCTGCTTGATTGACCTTGCCTGTTGTGAGGAAACCAATAGAAAAGTCCCAAAAGTGTACATCCCACCCATCTGGCAAATGCTCAAAGTAATTTGAAAGATTTTGAATAGTATTTGAACCCAGGTAGGCTCCGCAGTCCCCACAACCTCTCCACGACACCCTGTACCCCTCTATCCCACTACTCATCCCTGATCACAGCCTGACAGCCAAATGACAATAGTGAGAACAGCAGTGTGGTAGTAGCCAACGGGACAGCTTGTCTTTGTGTATTGCGAGACAATGGTGCCATGTCACAGAGGTAATAATCACTTCCTTTTATCCCGTGGGGAGTAGAGGGGGACAGATAGGAGGAACAGAACAGTAAGGAGGGGGATAGTGAGGTGAACAGGAGGGTTGACAGTCTCAGCTAAATGGATCATTATCATCAGAGCAGGAAGTCACAATGATGCCGTTATAAAGTACCAGGAACACCTGGTGGGACAGGGTGGCTCCTCACTTAGTCACACACTCAGTCACTCTGGGGACGTAGCTAACGTAGTCAGAGCATCAGTAGCCTTCTGTTTATCAATGTTTATCCCATATCACTGTTAATCCTCTAACACTATTCATTCTTTATCAAAATGCATCTTGCAGTATTTAACTGTTTCCATATAATGTATTCATTAAAATAATGCTTTTCGCCTCCCGGGTGGCGCAGTGGTCTAGGGCACTGCATCGCAGCGCTAGCTGTGCCACCAGAGACTCTGGGTTCGTGCCCAGGCTCTGTCGCAGCCGGCCGCGACCGGGAGGTCCGTGGGGCGACGCACAATTGGCCTAGCGTCGTCCGGGTTAGGGAGGGTTTGGCTGGCAGGGATATCCTTGTCTCATCGCGCACTAGCGACTCCTGTGGCGGGCCGGGCGCAGTGCGCGCTGACCAGGTTGCTAGGTGTACGGTGTTTCCTCCGACACATTGGTGAGGCTGGCTTCCGGGTTGGATGCGCGCTGTGTTAAGAAGCAGTGCGGCTTGGTTGGGTTGTGTTTCGGAGGACGCATGGCTTTCGACCTTCGTCTCTCCCGAGCCCGTACGGGAGTTGTAGCGATGAGACAAGATAGTAACTACTAACAATTGGATACCACGAAATTGGGGAGAAAAGGGGGTAAAATAATAAATAATAATAAAAATAAATAAAAATAATGCTTTTCATAATACACTATACTAATTTTCCACATACCCAATGTAATTTTCCACATCCCAATGTATTTTTGAAATAGAATTTAATGTAGGTATTTCCATTTTACAAGCACGGACCATTTCAAATTGGCAGCAGTTTCCGAACATGTGGCCGTAACTCATCTCAATATAAACAGGTAAAATGTCCTAACGATGCCGTGATTTGTACTGCTAATCTAGCTAGCGGAGAGCTGTGTCAAAGCCTGTGACTAGCCAGACCAGGCTACCCAGAGGGCATTAGCATTTTAACGGCTTGGCCTGCATCCCAGATAACCCTCCCTGCCGGTTGGGTCGAGAGACCTCTCCTCTCCCCTCAACAAGCCCTCCACACAAACACCCTCCTTCTCTCTTCTCTTTACAAGGCTCCCTCTTCAGCAGCCGGCTGGTTGCTAGACAATGCGGCTTGGTTATGTGGGTTATGTAAAGACCCTCCTAACACACAAAAGCCAATGTTAGAGCCTGTTTCATGCCTGTTATACTGCAGCTCTTCAGAGGGCCTGGGTCAGTTAGCGGAAGAGCTCTGAGGAGAGGACGCTACTCTACGAGAGAAGTCAACACCGTTTGCTCTCCTCTTTTTGTGGTGTGTTTGCAAAGAGGAGAGGAGAAGAGGGATGAGGCAGTGAATTATCACTGTCTGCGGGTTGTGGGCTGTGGTGGAGTGTGTGTGTGTGTGTGTGTGTGTGTGTGTGTGTGTGTGTGTGTGTGTGTGTGTGTGTGTGTGTGTGTGTGTGTGTGTGTGTGTGTGTGTGTGTGTGTGTGTGTGTGTGTGTGTACTTCTTGTGTGAAGAGTGTGCGCGAGGAGTGGACGGGGAGCAGAGGTTAAAACAACTCTTGTTGACCAGCGTGTGTCGTGTGTATAAATGGGCCCAAAGGAGTGTGTGTGTGTTTTACATGTGTCCATGTGTGTGTGTGTGTGTGTGTGTGTGTGTGTGTGTGTGTGTGTGTGTGTGTGTGTGTGTGTGTGTGTGTGTGTGTGTGTGTGTGTGTGTGTGTGTGTACAGAAGAGAAAACCATCCCAGCATATCCTATGACACAGTGGTTAGCCTCGCACCCACACACCTCAGATGTACCAACAGTCAACTCTTAACGGGCGACCAAGAGAAAATAAGAAGCAAACAGGCGTACTGTGTCTACAGATTGATAACACCGTACTTAACACCGTACTTACACTTGCTCCAGAGATATACAGTTGATATTATGCTACAGATTCTCTCCTAAATCACTCCTTGTAACTGATGATCTGGTTTAAATCTTGAGGGAAAATTTGATGGGAAAATGGGATGCATTAAATGAAGCACCTCCTCTGTGCAGCCCAGCCATCAAGCTGAACGTTCCCTGTTTATTTTCCATTGTAACCAGAGATAGTGAATGTTTTACTGTCTCGTAGAAGACCATTGGCTGTCTGAGGGACAAAACTCACAAACAAAACGTTGTGTTTAGGAAACCTGAGACAGTTGATTCAGAGATGTGGTGACCTTTTGCAAATTAATTTTTAAAAAATCATGTTGCAGACAGACAGACAGGCTCCCCCACCCACGTAAGAAAACACCCCTATGTCTACCACACACACACACACGCACTCACGCACTCACACACACATTTTTGCCACACACACACACACACACACACACACACACACACACACACACACACACACACACACACACACACACACACACACACACACACACACACACACACACACACACACAGACAAGATTCAGCATGTGTGACTGAACTTGTTCTCTTTACCTGCAGGCGTATATATCACACAGGAAGCCAGAGTGAAAGGCTTGAGAAGCAGGACACAAAAGGTGAGAGGCAGAGCTCCACTATATATAGAACATGTCTAGGAATTAAATACAATTTAGAAACATCCTTAAATACATCATATGTAACAATAAAGATGTAATAATAATTCGATAATGCAAAACTCCCCATCTACTCACAGGCCGAGGGATTTCCATGAAACCCCTGGCTGATAATTTCCTATGGTCTACACTGAGGGCAGTAGCGAACTCTCTCTCACTGGTTACCTTGGAGGACAAACACTACACCCGCATTCTTGACAGAAGAGGAAGCAGTGTGTGTGTGTGTGTGTGTGTGTGTGTGTGTGTGTGTGTGTGTGTGTGTGTGTGTGTGTGTGTGTGTGTGTGTGTGTGTGTGTGTGTGTGTGTGTGTGTGTGTGTGTGTGAGAGAGAGAGAGAGTGAGAGAAAGTGAGAGTGAGAGAGTGAGTGAGAGAGTGAGAGAGTGAGAGAGTGAGAGAGTGAGAGAGTGAGAGAGAGAGAGAGAGAGAGAGAGAGAGAGAGAGAGACAAATCATTCCAATCTTGATTCAAATGCAATGGCAGCGTACTGGTTGGCTGGCTTTAGGATCACGTTTAGGCAGTTTGGCGATTGCTTTGAATTTGATGTCAGCATTTCAACTTGGCCTTGTAAGTCTCGCAGCCAGCTGTTTTATGCACTGGTTACTTTCACATTGATGTCGGCATAGGTGGCGCGTTCAATAGGCTATTTAATATACAGTACCAGTCAAAAGTTTGGACAAACATTTTTTTAATTTTTTACTATTTTCCACATTGTAGAATAACAGTGAAGACATCAAAACTATGAAATAACACATATGGAATCATGTAGTAACCAAAAAAGTGTTCAACAAATCCAAATATATTTTAGATTTTAGATTCTTCAAAGTAGCCACCCTTTGCCCTGATGACAGCTTTGCACACTCTATTTGGAGAACAGCAAAAACAAACAACAATGACATCAATTAGGTTTAAAGGTCTGTGGAACTGCGTGCAGGCTCAACAAGAAATAGATGTATAATACACGCTATCGAGTCACAACTAGGCCGACTTCAAATGCCACCGTCAATGTGACAGTAACTGCTGCATAAAACACCTGACCGCGAATGCAAAACTATGCCAGAATAAATCCTACACATGCATAAAAGGCATAGCCTACATCAAAGAATTGACTTAGGCCTACAATCAAAAAGGACGCATGAAGACAAACAAACTAGACCAAAGAATGACGAAAATCATGAAATACAAAAGGAAAATCTACACAGGTCTTTTTTAAAAGGGAGCCAAGACCACGCCTGTGATTCAGCACCGCTGAATGGACAGCGCCTCGGTACAAGTAGGCATAGTGGAGCTCCATGGCGTGGTGCATAATCGACTGATCCTCTGTCTAGTAGCCAGCTGTAGAATTATTTCATTTTTGGGCAGTTACACATTTTTTGGGCCACAGTTAGGTAGCCTTACAATTCATATATGAAAATCATAACTGGCTCACAGATTTTTAGAAATGGTAGGATCAATTGTAAATTGCCACACCACATGAAAATGTTTCCTGACCCCCTGCTATAGGTTATATGAACAGTGTACCATGACAGTGTTATTGTCCCGTGCGCTTCCCACCAACGTTTTCTCGTTGAGCTGGATTCAGAGATGTTCCTCATGTGTACGCCCAGCTCATTTTTGCAGTTGCATTATTCGCCAGGGAAAGGAAACATTCTGCGAATAGTGAAGCATCAACAAGGAGGCTTTGAGAATATAGAAACATTTTGTATTAACAATGTGGCTCCAAGAATGTTGATTTCAAAATACTAGCCACGAAGGGCCCGGCTTGCGCATTTTTTACGGGCCAGCTTGTCTCTGTCTGATATTATTGTGTTGCCTACGCAGTAGTTGCACTATATGGGTGATTATTATACTTTAAAAAACAACCCTACATCCACACTATAGCTAAATAACTTAGCAATATTTAATGACGTTTTGCCGTCAAGATTTATCTGTAAAAGTATCTCATTTTAATTGAGGAAGATGGACAAGCAAGACTGATAGAGTAAGAGGTGGAAATGTATTGTACCAGAAGCAGGTAGGCTACAGGTAAGGATTAGTGATGCAGGCAGAGGATGATGATGAAGTAGGCCTACAGCAAGAAGTAAAAAAAAAAAAAACGTTAATCCAATTAAATCATTAATGACTTGCATCAATTATCTTACTGTCACTGCATGACAACGTACATGTGTTATAGCATACAATTGTTAATGTCTTTGATGCCAAAAACAGGACATTTATTTGGGGGAAATGCTATAAATAGCAAGTTGTTCAGTTGTGTTAATTTTCATACCAATACATGAAATCAAAATTGCGCTAGCCTACTGGGCAAATTAATGAAGATATCAATTAGGCCTACAGCTATCACAGCCTGTCACGGCCGTCAAAAGAAGTGGACCAAAGTGCAGCGTAGTGAGCGTACATATTCCTTTTATTTTAGTAAATGTCGCCCACAAAACAAGAAAAACTAAGAAACGACCGTGAAGCTAAACAGGGCTATAGTGCCACTAACAAAGTTATCTACCCACACTGACAGGAGGGAAAAAGGGCTACCTAAGTATGGTTCCCAATCAGAGACAACGATAGACAGCTGTCCCTGATTGAGAACCATACCCGGCCAAAACATAGAAATAAAGAAACATAGAAAACAAAGCATAGAAGGCCCACCCCAAATCGCACCCTGACCAAACCAAATAGAGACATAAAAAGGCTCTCTAAGGTCAGGGCGTGACACAGCCTATATTTTAATAGCAATAAAATCGTTTTTGGTTTTGAATGGTCACCAAAAAGGAGGGCTCCCTCACCTCCCAATTGCCAATTCAAAGTACCCGTGGCTATCATATTACAACAAGGTTTACAAGGCCGAGTTCAAATGCCAACATCAAATTCAAAGGAATCGGCGCACTGCCTAAATGGCTGACTAGCAAAGCAGACTGGCACTGTCTCTGCTCTCTGCTTTCTAAAAGTTAGAGAAAGGGAAGCGGGCTGGCAGCTGCTGTCCGAGCGATGCTCCACGTGGTCCTAAAGCCAGCCACTAATACGATAAACAGCTGTTGCATTTTAATCTGGATTGGAATGATTTGAGACAAAAAAAATGTGGCTACTTTATATTTTTGGTCTTGAGCTAGGGTATGGAAAGTTATAATTAATTTGTACGTTACCCATTATGACAACCTGAACCTTGCCCGCCAAGTGGGAGGATAAACACACTAGTACACCACAGAGTACATGTTATATTTACAGTACAATGTCATTACTACGTGTTAAACAGTATTTAGCTAGCTAAAATTAAATGTATCTTGAGGGTACTTACTTGTGATTAATGTGTACTTATATAGTACATTACCCATCCTATTCATTTGTACTTGCCAAAGTGTCAATGCGTTACAGCTCTGACAAGCTCTTAATTACACGCAATGTTATAGTTACAGCTCTGACAAGCTTTTTTACATGCAATGTTATTAAATTCAAAATGTATTGGCTAGATATTTCAACTCTATATGGCAAGCGTGAATGTCTGACTTTAAACTAGGGCGGTCTCGGGCAACAACAAAAATATTGGTCGACCAACTCGTCTGTTCTTCGACCAATCGATTGGTCAACATTTTTAAACGTCTATTTTTCCATATAGTGACACATCCTATGAGTTTTATTCAAATCAACTATATTCACTGCGGCTTGTCTGATGCTTTAAGCACACTCTTTGATTAAATAATTAAGATACAGAAATGACTAGAGGTTGTCCGACCAGCAACTGATTTGTTTGTGTCGAGCAGGGCTCAGACTTGCTGGGCTATGTTAAAAAAAAGACAGCGAGTGACTGTGACTAGCACCCGCTGTCTCTCTCTCCTCCCTGCTGTAGCGACCACCTCAGAACATCAGTGTTTATCGCGCTCTCCGTGTTGCTGGAGCTGCAACATAATTACAGCAATTTCTGTCTGAAAAGTTCTGTTACCCGAAATCCCTCATTTGTTGAGGAAAAACATTCCCTATTCCCTCGACCCTCGCTCTCTTTACTTGACACATGTACGCATCGCGTGCACTTGACCAAAGACCTATTCGCACAGAAATAGTATTACTAGAGAACGTTGGTTATGTAATTATTACTCCAGAAGGTCCGTTATTAAAGAGGACGACTCGGACGGGATTTGTTTTTTACAAACTGTCCCCTGTAAATATTTTTTTTACATTTTTATAAATTGACAGTTATGATGGAAGTCTGGAAGTTTTTACTGTAGGCGTGAAGATACAATATTTCAACATGTCCAGGTGAAAGGGCCGCGCTGATAACTCGAGCTAGGTTCACAAGTTTCTAAACCATACCAAAGCATCTTGGGTATATTGTCATCATCATATTTGAATTGAGGAGGTGTTATCTAACCCTATTACAGGGGCTGAGTCACTGGCTTACTGGTGCTCTTTCATGCCGTCCCTAGGAGGGGTGCGTCACTTGAGTGGGTTGAGTTACTGACGTGATCTTCCTGTCTGGGTTGGCGCCCCCCCTTGGTTTGTGCTGTGGTGGAGATCTTTGTGGGCTATACTCAGCCTTGTCTCAGGATGGTAAATTGGTGGTTGAAGATATCCCTTTAGTGGTGTGGGGGCTGTGCTTTGGCAAAGTGGGTGGGGTTATATCCTTCCTGTTTGGCCCTGTCCGGGGGTATCATCGGATGGGGCCACAGTGTCTCCTGACCCCTCCTGTCTCAGCCTCCAGTATTTATGCTGCAGTAGTTTATGTGTCGGGGGGCTAGGGTCAGTTGGTTATATCTGGAGTACTTCTCCTGTCTTATCCGGTGTCCTGTGGGAATTTAAGTATGCTCTCTCTAATTCTCTCCTTCTCTCTTTCTCTCTCTCTCTCTCGGAGGACCTGAGCCCTAGGACCATGCGTCAGGACTACCGGGCATGATGACTCCTTGCTGTCCCCAGTCCACCTGGCCTTGCTGCTGTTCCAGTTTCAACTGTTCTGCCTGCGGCTATGGAACCCTGACCTGTCCACCGGACGTGCTACCTGTCCCAGACCTGCTGTTTTCAACTCTCTAGAGACCGCAGGAGCGGTAGAGATACTCTTAATGATCGGCTATGAAAAGCCAACTGACATTTACTCCTGATTATTATTTGACCATGCTGGTCATTTATGAACATTTGAACATCTTGGCCATGTTCTGTTATAATCTCCACCCGGCACAGCCAGAAGAGGACTGGCCACCCCTCATAGCCTGGTTCCTCTCTAGGTTTCTTCCTAGGTTCTGGCCTTTCTAGGGGGGTTTTCCTAGCCACCGTGCTTCTACACCTGCATTGCTTGCTGTTTGGGGTTTTAGGCCGGGTTTCTGTACAGCACTTCGAGATATTAGCTGATGTACGAAGGGCTATATAAAATAAACTTGATTTGATTTATCATAATGATTAAGATATTTTAGCGATCCACAGTACATCGTATATGCCTCCCAGCCTTCTGATGTGAGCTAAACGGTGCAATTGCACTTGAGATGCGTTTTACGGCTATGGATGAGAAAGTTATCTTATAATTTCCAAACAGTTTTGGGGGGGTTGCATTAAATAGGCTCAATATCTTTTACTGATGTATTTGGCGAATATTCAATTTATACGCACAAAACATATAAACAAAAGCATTCACTGTGAAAGTTGATAGGCTACATGTAGGCCATTCATATATAGGCTATGCGCAGCACTTAGTTCAATTTATCCAATCAGTTATTGTTTTTTTTGCACAAACCGCGAGCAACACCTGTCAAACTCAGACATTTCTCTCAAAACACAGGGATGTCGATTAGTATTATCAGAGGAACTTGGAGTTCACCAAAAAAACAGAAGGTTAATCTGGCTGGAATTGTTACTCTCCTGCCATGTAAACATTACTGACATGGCCGATTCGGATGGGACTAAAATGATAGATGTGGTGTTTTGTACTCGTGCACATGATTACATTACCCGACCTCTCTCAGTAAAACGAATCCTGTCTGAATAGGGCACAATAGGGCCTGACCTACAGCATATCATAATCACATGTTACAGCAAAATGTATGCAGAGGACATGACAAATCAACACGAAACGGGGGAATGTTTACTGGTTGCTCAGGAAGTAAAGGGAAAGTCAGATGTGTGGAATCATTTTTACTAGTTGTGGAAAATGCCAGAGATCAAGAAAAATAAGGTAAGGAGCAAGCGCTGCATGCATATTATGTGTTCTAAACAGGTGCATTATAGATTGCAATATAGTTTGTCTGACCGTTTAGAACAATGTAAACAACACGAAATAAATGATAAGCTTACCAGAGAGTCTGTTGTAGACTGAAAACAGTCACATTCATTTGTGAATGCAATTTCCCGAAATTGAACGCTTTATTTAATGTTTCAGCTAATTATTCAAGGCTCATTATTTTATTTTAAAACTAAAATACTGTATTGCATTTCGAATCATGAATGACTTTTATGCTGTGTGATGACACCAACGAATGAATGGTTGATTGATATAGTAGCCTAATATAAGTATTTCAATATAGGTCTAAGTAATTTACAGTATTAAGACTAAACAGGAAGCGCTCTTAGGCCTAGAGCTCAATGGTGGTTATACAAGGCTGCTATACTAAGCCTACTTATGTCACGTTCTGACCTTAGTTCTTTTGTTATTTCTTTGTTTTAGTATGGTCAGGGCGTGAGTTGGGTGGGTTATCTATGTTCATTTTTCTATGTTGGTTTTTGCGTTTGGCCTGGTATGATTCTCAATCAGAGGCAGGTGTCGTTAGTTGTCTCTGATTGAGAATCATACTTAGGTAGCCTTTTTCCACCTGTGTTTCGTGGGTGTTTATTTTCTGTCTTTGTGTAGTTCACCAGTCAGGACTGTTTCGTTTCTTGTCATTCTCGTTTATCGTTAGTTTTGTTCTTTTGTTCGAGTATTCGTTTTCATTAAAAGGCATAATGAATACTTACCACGCTGCACCTTGGTCCTCCGATCCTTACTACTAGGAAGACAGCCGTTACAACTAATGATAACTACATTACTTATGATCATAACAATAATAGTATTAATAACAATAAGAAGGCGATCAAGAAAAAGGAGCGTTGCTGTTATCATTATGAATATATGTTGAACATTTGGAACAGTGTAAACAACACTAAATCAATTACCAATAATAGCAGAGAGGCTGTTCTAACGAAAAAAAAGTGTAGACAGCAACCACTATCCAACGCGGGAGAAAGTATCATTTTTATAAGATAATATGATTTTTATTAGTGTTGCACCATTGTTCTAATGTAATGTAACCATATACAATTTCAGTAGGACATGTCTTTATTAGACTGATGGACTGTGACATCCCCACGGACTCCACAGTGGATCAGTCCACTCAGACAGACGCAAATCAGACTTGTACACCACGATATTTTTTGATATATTTTTTTGTGACTGCTCGTCTAAAGAAATCTCGGTCGACCAACAGCCTATCGACCAAACAATCGACCAGTTGACTAAATGTGCTCAGCCCTACGGAAAACTCTTATGAGGCTTGTAGTGGCTTCCTTTCCTCTTTACCATAGCCACTGCCCAAGCCTAAAGCGGGGTTGTTTCGTACGCATACAGTCCACACTCAAGGTTTCCAAACGGCCAAACATTCAATGACATCCAGGGATATGGTGCAACAAAAATGTTTATTCTTCTTATATCTAAGAAAAAATGATTCTCCAATCAACTTAAAGCATAGATTACTTGATATGGAAAATACATAATATGACCTGTCTGTATGTATGTCTGTATGGTCAAAAAACTATACCGCTCCCGCATCTAGCAAGGACTCCTCCCCCCCGAAGGCCCAACTTCCTGCCTTTATACTAACACATTTAACACAGTACAATGAATGGGCAAGAGGGGGGGCCAAAAACTGAGTTACACTAACAACAAATGAATATATCTCAATCAGGTAAATATAAATCATAAAGGTACGTACCTAATATTTCATCATATACATTAATATTTAATATATTTACACAAATGTACATGGAGCTCAGTATGTTCAGTCTTTTATACAAATATGTCCAAATCGGCTCTAACAAGGCTGCTTTGCGCCACAGCTCATTCTAGCTATCGAATCACATCACATCTTTTTTTTCGCGAGACAGCGTGGTATTGACAATCCTTACAACCAAGTGAAAAATCTTGCAGTGTGTGGCCCTCAGTTAGTGCCACATCGTTTAGTGTGCGCACCACTGCGTTGGACAAAAAGTGTGCGCACCACTGCTGCAAAGACAAAAAATGACAGGAAAGACGGTTCTTTAATGTGATAGGATTAGCGATGTTAGGATTTTAAACGTAGTGTAGTGTCAGCCTGGCATTACTTGTAATTAATGTGTACCCATCCTCACAATCTAGGCCCGGTTGCATAAAACACATTGCATAAGTTAATTTCCCCCTCATATTTTCCCTTAAAGTTTCCATTACCTTAAGTCAGTTGCACAAAATATATTAAGGTTAATTTCCATCTTAAATTAAGTGAAATAGTTAAGGGTGCCAATGAGGTCTCTTTACTGCTTCATTCAGTATGGATATCAATGTAAAACAGCATTTGTGGAGGTGAATGTTGCTTTCATCTGCTCTGGTTAACTACAAAAGGAAAACAACAACCAGCTAGCTACTTAGCTAAACAATGAAAGGTGCACAATCCATGGCTACAAAGCTAGCTGGCTAGTTAGCTATAGCTAATCTGTAAACTAGCTTGATGTACTAGAAAGTAATATAAACAAGTTGAGAAAAAAGTAACCACGAGGAACACGGTTTATTATCTTCAGAAGAAATTTGGTTATCCTGTCTTGATTGTAGTTGCTATGTCACAAAATTAAAGAGATCTCTTTTAGTCAGGCCGTCTCCATGGTAACTAGATACTCTTTCTTCAATAAACTACCATAAAAACCATTACCCATCTTAACAGCATGGTCCTCATTTTAAAGCTTCTGGATGCACCATCCAAGTAAACACACTAGTACAACAGAGAATACATGTTATATCTGCCAGTACGATGTAATTGCTAAGTGTTACACAAGATTTATCTAGTTAAAAAGAAGTGTATCTTGAGGGGTACTTTCTTGTAATTATTGTGTACCTACATGGTACCTTACCTACATATATAGTTAGGCTGCAGGTAGCCTAGCAGTTAAGAGTAACCAAAAAGTGTCTGGTTTCAACCCACAAGGCCTGCAAGGTGGAAAAATATACCGTTCTGCCCTTGATCAAGGCAGTTAACCCACAAAAACAACTGCTCCCAGGGTGCCGATGACGTGAATGTCGATAAAGGTAGCCCCCTGCACCTCTTTGATTCAGAGGGGTTGGGTTAAACGCGGAAGACACATTTCGTATGAATGCATTCAGTTGTGCAACTGACTAGGTTTTCCCTAGTTACCTGTGAGCAATTACCATATACTTACTTACTACTCATTACCAAGTGAAAATACCTAAAAACAAAATATGAGCTTCAACTTTATTGCAACATGGATAAATAGCTTACATTTCTTACAAAATAATAATATATTTTATTGTTGTATTAATAATTTCATGAATTAGATTAAACAAAAATATAGGCCTACTCAATAACATCTTCAGCCCATAGTAAGTATAATGAGTAGCCTAGCTAGCTAACATTTGCTAATTGCCCTTTTTAACATTGCATGTAGCTGGTTAGATAGCTAGCGTTTGCCACTGTTTCTGTATCCAAAAAGTTAACAAATTACATGGAAAACCTACCTTCGCTCTCGTGTGTGGACATTTTTTTCTTGTCTGCAGCTTTATTCAATCTGCAATGCGGAAGTTCGGCTTTACAGCTGGATTTAAATGTATAGGCAATGTTCCCGCTTTAGCGGAGGCTACATTCACGGTATAAACGCTGTATATGTTGGTTCAATCGAAAATTACCTTTCAATTTCTACGGCAGAATCTGTAATGCTTCAGCTTTACAGATTGAACAGAGCCCTTTGTTTCTTTCAAGGCCATCTATTATGTCTGGATTTTGCACAAAACTTTCTTTTCGAACTCAACCCAGTTCTTTGTGGACTGTCACTCAGTGGCGTGTATTCATGGATGCCAAGGAAAGCCTGGCTTCCCCACAAAATTGACCAAGAAAAAAATTAAACAACTGTATGAATGTATCTTTCATCTCTCTTCGTTTCATAATTTCACTTCAATTTGCAAGAGGCTGAATGTATCTCACCGAAGAAAGCCTCCGAGCGAGCGTAACAGCGCTCCTCTGTCTTTGTATGTATAGCCCATCTATCTGATACTGTCTGGCCAAAAAGTGTATGGCATTGTTGCCGCCCGTAGCATTGAATGCAAAGGAAGCCAGCAAGACTTTGGCCTCCCTTGATAAAAAGGTATAAAATCATAGCCAATCAGCGTTGAGCTAAACTGAGTGAGCTCAACTGTGAATGGTCATGGCACACCAAAAAAAAGTGTCAAGGAAAGCCAGTTTGGATTTGGCTTCTCAGCAATCACATCGAGAGCAAAATGTCATTGACAGAAAAAACTTGAATTGTTGCATCTCGTTGTGTTAGTGTCCACCGGTGGCTAGCTAGCTAGCTAACTAAAATTGGCCCTTTCCTAAATTAGCCATGGATGGAGATAGGGATTTGGATTGTGGGTTTACTTAATTCTCCATACTGGCCAATGATTATAACGGCGATTCTGATCCTACCATCAATTCATACATTGTGCCTCTGGATGGAAATTCTATATGTAGCTAGATGTAGTATCCTAATGTTAACTAGCTGGGAACATAGGCTACCGAGCAAGCCTTTTATCCAGGTAGCCTAGGAAAACAAAAACTAAAGGCATGTAATGTATGTCAGAGTCATAGACTGTTTCGTCAACATGAAAGAGAGGAGGATGGTAACTCTCCGTGGTTCTAAATCAATCGTTGTTTAGTAGTCAAAAAATGTTGGAAACATTAACGTGCCATGTAACTGTTTGCTTAATGCAATATGTTTTGTGGACTTCACCGGACAGAGGTTGCTCTCCAGTTTTGTGATGTAACAAAAGTGTGGTTGAATTTATTCTGACTCTGTGTCATCTTATTGTCTCAGCTTTAGGCCTATAAATAACGGTGGCAAGGCATTTGAACTAACAGGTTATGGAGCAAAGAACGTAATTGGCTTCCCTAGTGATTTTACCCACACATCGCTATTGCTGTCACTAGGATGTCAGTGTGAAAATAATGGGCACGTTCAAGGTTGTTGTTATTTCGAGCATGTTGCGCAAATTGGCAGATCTTAATTCCTGAGATAAATAAGTGCACCAATGCATCCCATCGAAAAGTAAGAATGTTCTTCAACCGCGAAACCCATGAAAGGTTACGTGATGAAATAAGAGGTTGTCTTATAACCATTTTAAGTGCATTTATATACCATTATTCAACCAAGCTTAAAGGCTCAGTGCAGTCAAAAACGTGATTTACCTATGTTTTATATATATTTTCACAGTCACGACTTCCTCCGAAGTCGGTTCCTCTCCTTGTTCGGGTGGCGTTCGGCGGTCGACGTCACTGGTCTTCTAGCTATCGCCAATCCACTTTTCATTTTCCATTTGTTTTGTCTTTGTCTTACACACCTGGTTTCAATTCCCCAATTACTTGTTCATTATTTAACCCTCTGTTCCCCCATGTTTGTTTGTGAGTAATTGTTTATTGTATTGCGGTCCGTATTTGTGGCCTTGTATTTATACGACGTGTATTGTTATATTATTGAGTAAAATTGCTTTCATTACTCATATCTGCTGTCCTGCGCCTGACTCATCTCACCAACTACACACAGACGCATTACATCCACCCTACGAGGTTGGAATAATACTGGGAAATTGTGAAAATTATGATAATGCCCTTTTAGTGTAAGAACTGTTTGAAAAGACTGCCTGAAATTTCAGCCTGTTTTGAAGTGAAGGTGTTTTGGCCTTTCATGGTGAATAATCTTAAAATAGAGCTCAATTTGATCAAATTCAGAATTTTGCAAATTCCTGCAATTAACTCGATTCAATTTTTTCCCGTTTGACAGCCCTATTTTTAACAGTCAATATTCTGAGACAGAGAAATGTATAATACATATACATATACAGAGAGAGAGAGAGAGAGAGAGAGAGAGAGAGAGAGAGAGAGAGAGAGAGAGAGAGAGAGAGAGAGAGAGAGAGAGAGAGAGAGAGAGAGAGAGAGAGAGAGAGAGAGAGAGAGAGAGAGAGATGATCCTGCTGTTCAAAACAAACATTGGGATACTGGCATGGAACAAATAGGAGGCAGATTTATACCTTATCTGATCCGAGGCCTTGACTGGAGATTTATGTGTGTGTGTGTGTGTCATTTCACTTAGTATACCCTCATGTAGTTTCTTTGACCATTGGATAAACTGCTTGCTTTCACTGATGGAAAAGTACATAGTTATTCTGTAAACACATGTCATTTGGACTGGCGAGCATATTTCAAAAGGACACACACAGTCAGTACACACACAAGCACGCACACACACTCCTTCTCAGTACTTTTATGCATGAGTTAACAAGAACACACTCCAGCCTTGAACAACATTAAAGACCCAGCGCACTCAAAACCGAGATTTTCCTGTGTTTTATATATATGTCCACACTTAGTTGAAATAATACTGTGAAATTGTGAAAATTATTATAATGCCCTTTTACTGTAAGAGCTGTTTGAAAATACATCCTGTTTTGTTGGAATTGAGTTTTGGCCTGCCTGGTGACATCACCCTGCGGTATATTAATTAATAAACCAAGAAGAAAGAGAGTTTCCAAACGTCTTTGCCAATAACAGCTAGTTTCCAGTTTTCCCCTCCCCACTCAAACCACTTCCTGACAGTCCGAGCTAAATTCTTGCTTGAGAAATTTCTATTTACCAAGAAGCTAGTTTCTGTTTGACCATTTTAATTGAAAACAATCACAGTAAGCTTCGTAATTGTTACCCAGAAATGATTTGATATTCAGATAAAACTGCTGCATTGGACCTTTTATAGGCTCACAATTTGGCAAGCGCCGAATGACTTTCTCACAGTTTTAACTGTGACTGTTTAGTACTGTTAAAAATGGTTGATTGATCAATAATAAAGTAAATCACCCATTGTTAAGCCCCACCCTCCTTAGCTACTGTTGCTATTCAGGTCAAATGCACTGTTTGTGGGCATCAGTCTCCAGAGTCCTTTTATTGCAGAGCTGTGTCAATGAGGTGTTCGGTTTTCAATTGGCTAACACTTATGTGGGTTATGCAGGCTGAAAAATAGTGCAGTCGGATGCTATCGGAAACGTGGGCATTTGTAACAAGCGCGGTAACAAGCATTTGTCGTTACACCTTTGTAATTACAGACTGCAATTACCACCAGTTACATGTTGTTAGTACAGCTAAACTATTCATTATTACAATTAATTACAATACTTGTTCGAGTGGGCCTTCGCACTACAGCAAACAAAGGAGGGGTGCTCAACAACAATGACAAAAATCATGAGAAGAACTTACCAAAAATACTTCCAAAAGGTACAATGGATTAAAGTGAGCTAAAATAAATCAATCTCTGCTTTTTTTGTCGAGTGCTCCAACTCCTTCTACCTCGAATCAGTCCTTTTGGAAGTTTTTTTTGGTGAGCCCATCTCATAATTACAATACTTGTTACAGTGTAATTACATATGCATTTAAACTGTAGTAAGGACCCCCTGTTACCGAGAAGACAAAGAAAATACTCGAATCTGTCTCTAGTTATCCAAATTCTCAACTCCCAATTGAGCGAACAGTAGCCTATCTTATCGCCACCAACGAAGAGCATCAGCCATAGTGCAAGCATATTCACTGTCTTTATCATTGGAACAGTACCACCGGGAAGTTTTTTGGGCCAACAATAATTTCCTCCTCCAGGCTAGATGGATGTCATATTTTACAATTTGTGTTCCCCCTTTTCGTAGGCCTAGATTAGATGGTTGCATTCAAGACAAGGTGGTTTCTACTGATCTGTTCGTTAGTGTCAGCAGAGCAGGCTTCTAATTTCTGTGTAGTAGAAATGGAGGAAAGGCCACATCTTTCCCGTGCAAAGAAAGGAGAAGAAATGTCTCTGATTAGGCCCACTCTATGTCACTATGCGCTCAGGCATGCTATGTTCAGAACTGTCTGTTCTGCTCAAATCAAATCAAATTGTATTGGTCACAAACACATGGTTAGCACATGTTATTGTGAGTGTAGCGAAATGCTTGTGCTTCTAGTTCCGACAGTGCAGCAGTATCTAATAGAGGTCGATCGATTAATCGTAATGGCCGATTAATTAGGGCCGATTTCAAGTCTTCATAACAATCGGTAATCGGCATTTTTGGACACCGATCATGGCCGATTACATTGCACTCCACGAGGAGACTGCGTGGCAGGCTGACTACCTGTTATGCGAGTGCAGCAAGGAGCCATGGTAAGGTGCTAGCTAGCATTAAACGTATCTTATAAAAAACAATCAATCTTAACATATTCACTAGTTCACATGGTTGATGATATTACTAGTTTGTCCTGCGTTGCATATAATCGATGCGGTGCCTGTTAATTTATCATTGAATCAGGCTACTTCACCAAAAGGGTGATTTAACAAGCGCATTCGCGAAAAAAGCACTGTCGCTGCACCAATGTGTACCTAACCATAAACATCAACGCCATAAACCTGTATATTTAGTTAATACTGCCTGCTAACATGAATTTCTTTTAACTAGGGAAATTGTGTCACTTCTATTGCGTTCTGTGCTACAGAGTCAGGGTATATGCAGCAGTTTGGGCCGCCTGGCTCGTTGTGAACTGTATGAAGACAATTTGTTCCTAACAAAGACAGCCAACTTCGCCAAACGGGGGATGATTTAACAAAAGCACATTTGCGAAAAAAGCACAATCGTTGCACGAATGTACTTAACCATAAACATCAATGCCTTTCTTAAAATCAATACACAGAAGTATATATTTTTAAACCTGCATATTTAGTTAAAAGAAATCCAGGTTAGCAGGCAATATTAAACTAGAGAAAATGTGTCACTTCTCTTGCGTTCATTGCACGCGCAGAGTCAGAGTATATGCAACAGTTTGGGCCGCCTGGCTCGTTGCGAACTAATTTGCCCGAATTTTACGTAATTATGACCTAACATTGAAGGTAGTGCAATGTAACAGGAATATTTAGACTTATGAATGCAACCCGTTAGATAAAATACGGAACGGTTCCATATTTCACTGAAAGTATAAATGTTTTGTTTTCGAAATTATCGTTTCCGGATTTGACCATATCAATGACCTAAGGCTCGTATTTCTATGTGTTATTATGTTATAACTAAGTCTATGATTTGATATTTGATAGAGCAGTCTGACTGAGCGGTGGTAGGCAGCAGCAGGCTCTTTCGTGCGTTTGCCGTCAGTACTTCGCTGTGCTTCAAGCATTGAGCTGTTTATGACTTCAATCCTATCAACTCCCGAGACTAGGCTGGTGTAACCGATGTGAAATGGCTAGCTAGTTAGCGGGGTGCACGCTAATAGCGTTTCAATCGGTGACGTCACTCGCTCTGAGACCTTGAAGTAGTTGTTCCCCTTGCTCTGCAAGGGCCGCGGTTTTTGTGGAGCGATGGGTAACGATGCTTCGAGGGTGGCTGTTGTCGATGTGTTCCTGGTTGGAGTCCAGGTAGGGGCGAGGAGAGAGACGGAAGCTATACTGTTACACTGGCAATACTAAAGTGCCTATAAGAACATCCAATAGTCAAAGGTATATGAAATACAAATGGTATAGAGAGAAATAGTCCTATAATTCCTATAATAACTACAACCTAAACCTTCTTACCTGGGAATATTGAAGACTCATGTTAAAAGGAACAACCAGCTTTCATATGTTCTCATGTTCTGAGCAAGGAACTTAAACGTTAGCTTTTTTACATGGCACATATTGCACTTTAACTTTCTTCTCCAACACTTAGTGTTTGCATTATTTAAACTAAATTGAGCATGTTTCATTATTTATTTGAGGCTAAATTGATTTTATTGATGTATTATATTAAGTTAAAATAAAAGTGTTCATTCAGTATTGTTGTAATTGTCAATATTACAAATAAATAAATAAAATCGGACGATTCATCGGTATTGGCTTTTTTTGGTCCTCCAATAATCGGCATCGGTATCGGGCTTGAAAAATCATAATCAGTCGACCTTTAGTATCTAACAAATAATATCTAACAATTACACAACAAAAAATCTAAATCACACATAACTAAGTAAAGGAATGGAATAAGAATGTATGGATGATTGAATTATAACAGTGATTGAGTTATATTATTAGCCTAGATTATGACTATGCAATCTACTCATCACAGGAATATTAGCCTAACTTACATTAGTCTGCAAATGTGATGACCAATACAATCCTTTATTTTAAAGGTGCAATTTTAGGGTGATTTTTTTTTCTCTCCCCAAACTTGAAACTGACGCCGCCTATGGATGTCGGCATTTGAAGTCGGCCTTGTGACTTGACAGCTTGTATTGTGCATCTATTTCATGTTGCACTGTGTGCGCCGCTCCACAAGTAAATGAGTACATTTATGATGAGGTTGAGTAGTGGTTGACATTGTATGTGCCGTTCCACAAACATTTAAACCTAATATTGCGGTGATAATTAATGGCTGGGGTCATTTTTGTTAGTTTTTGCTGTTCTCCAATTATAATTTTTGAGTAATTAAATTGTGTACAAATGTAGTAAATTAACCCCCCACACACACACACTTTTCCATACCCTAGGTTTAGCTGGACATCGAGTCCATGACCCTTTAACCCAAGGAGGAGTCCAGTACACTACGGTACCTAACGATGACCTACCCTTGGCTGAGCCCTCTCCCTGAGGACGTGGACCTCAGATCTCTGCCAGTAACGAACAAAAGTCATTTTTATTGCACAACATCCACCCCCTTCCTCAACCCTCTCCTTCCCCCCCAACACCCAGTCACACACGGCACATGCGCTGAGCAGATCTCTCTTTTACAGCTGCGGTGAGAGACAACCATCGATAAATACGTTTTAACTGCATGAGAGGGCATGTGCTTACACGAGAGATATTTCCTCCATATGATGACTTAACTCAGCTGAAGAGTATGGGATCAATATCATGCCAAATGTATTCACAAATGTAAACCACCAATCCACAAATGTAAATCACCAATCCACAAGTGTAAATCACTTTTCACAAATGTAAATCACTTTCCACAAATGTAAATTACCAATCCACATATATAAATCACGTTCCACAAATGTAAATCGCTATCCACAAACAAACCCCTTTTGATTTGTATGAGTAAATCTACATATTGCATTAGATTTTTTTTAAATAAATGCTGATATGCAGGTCCTTTCCAAGGGCTTAAGTAAAATGACTGCCATAAAGAAACAGTACAAAAAGAAAAAAATAAAAATAAATATGAATGTATGTACTTGTAAGTCGCTCTGGATAAGAGCGTCTGCTAAATGACTTAAAGATAAAGATTTTCACATCGGAGAGATATGTGCAAACATGACAGATATGGAAAACCTGCAACTCCATATTTGGAAGCGCTTTGGTCACCTGACATTTGGCAGGGATTTGACGACAAGAGAAAGACAAAAAGTTATCGCGCGTAGAAGAAAAGTTCTCACGCGTTGAAAGCGATTTGTATTCATAGCAAAAAAGGTTTGTACCCATAGAAAGCGATTTGTATAAATTGATGGCGGCCTCTAGTTCGACCACGTTGATGCCTGCCTTTCGAGGCTGCAGAAATTATAGTACGGTAACCATAATATGTTAACCATATGTGCAACCATAGTATGTCCAACGTAAATAATCGAAACCATATCCCTAGATTACTCTATATTTGCAACACTATTGCGGTGTACATCTGTTCATCACCCAAATAGTTGAATTAGCTGACCAGTGTGATAGCACCACTAAATGTGAAGGTTGTGTCATACATTGTAAGTGATTATAAACCATCCGCTGTCTCATGTTGCACAGATGATGAGCATTAAGGAGACATAAGTATTCCTGAGGCCTCTAACCGTTTCCCCAGGAGAGGCATGTAAAAGGTAGAGGGGAAGAGTAGGATATGGGATCAGACTTTGTAACAGTATTGCTTCCATCCCTCTCCTCGCCCCAACCTGGGCTTGAACCAGGGACCCTCTGCACACATCAACAATAGTTACCCTCGAAGCATCGTTACCCATCGCCGCGACCAATGCAGAGCACGGCTACTTCAAGGTCTCAGAGCGAGCGACGTCACCGATTGAAACGCTATTAGCGCGCACCGCTAACTAGCTAACTAGCTATCAATTTCACACCGGTTTCACTCACCCCCTTTGACCTCCTCCTTTTCCGCAGCAACCAGTGATCCGGGTCAACAGCATCATTGGGATCAACTTTTTTTCTACGACTACAAAACGCTTTCTACGCGTGAGAACTATTTGTCTTCATGGCAGTCATTTTACTTTAAGGCCTTTGGAAATGACCTGCATATCTGCAGTTATAAATCAATTATAATGCAATATATCGATTTACAAATACAAATCAAAAGGTGTTTGTGGATAGTGGATTGCATTTTTGGATAGCGATTTACATTTGTGGAAAGTGATTTGCATTTGTGGATTGGTGATTTACATTTGTGGAAGGTGATTTACATTTGTGGATTGGTGATTTACATTTGTGGAAAGTGATTTGCATTTGTGGATTGGTGATTTACATTTGTGGAAGGTGATTTACATTTGTGGAAAGTGATTTACATTTGTGGATTGGTGATTTACATTTGTGGAAGGTGATTTACATTTGTGGATGGGTGATTTACATTTGTGGAAAGTGATTTACATTTGTGGAAAGTGATTCACATTTGTGGATTGGTGATTTACATTTGTGGAAGGTGATTTACATTTGTGGATTGGTGATTTACATTTGTGAATACATTTGGCATGATATTGATCCCATATAAGAGCCTTACAAACAAATGAAAATGACAGCAACACCAAAAAAAGAACGCAACTTTTTGTTTTATTTTATTTAACCTTTATTTAACTAGGCAAGTCAGTTATGAACAAATTCTTATTTACAATAACAGCCTACACCGGCCAAACCCGGACGATGCTGGGCCAATTGTGACTCTTTCGGTCTCTCCCGGGTTGTGATCCAGCCTGGATTTGAACCAGTGTGTCTGTAGTGACACCTCTAGCACTGAGATGCAGTGCCTTAGACCGCTGCGCCAGTCGGGAGCAACGTGAACCCTGTGCAACAATGATATATTAATTTAATTTCATGATGCTCTTTTAAAAAACATGTGTGGTCTTTGTCAAAGCTTAACTTTCACCAAATCAAACCAAAGCAGGTGATTTTCTGTCACTAAATTAGGGCCTGGTGAAAAGGAAAGGGACTCTTGCAGGTGGTGCCAAATAATTAGGGTCCCTAAATGATAATAAATGTGCCACAGTGGAGCAACTGTCCATCCAAAGTGGACAAAACAAAGACAAGTGAACTAGACAAGTGGACTGCACCTGCTACTCGGGCTGGGGAAACACTCAGCTCTGATCAACACCCTGGGAAACAGGACCCGGGGTCCCGGCCCGCAGTCCCACAGTTCCTGCCCCGGCAAGTGCACTGTCATCCGCTATAGAGCACTTGCGGCCCCATGTGGGTCAGGGTTTGGGTCAATTCAGTTTTCCCATTCAGTCAATTCAGGGAGTGCAGTAGCTGCATCCCTGTTCATGTTTGCAACACCACAAGACCGAGTGGCTAGGTGCCAGAGCTTCCCTCATGTGGGGAAGGAAGCATCTGAGATTGTAAGATAGAATGTCAATATGGGTCTGTTACCTGGCGGGCCATACATGGGGGTCTCAGGTAGCCTCGCAGTGTTTGTTCAGGTGTGACGGGAATCAGCATGCAAATCCCCAACACACACACACACACACACACACCTTTATCAACTATAAAGAACAATAGACTCAAGATACAACACTGATAAGAATCTTTCTACATCTCTCAGAGTGAACTCTTCTGAATCTACTATTCGACAAGCAACATTGGTACAAACTCCTACTCTGGGAAGATATTTGCATTGCACAGAAGACATGAAAAGAGATGGGAACCCAGAAGAACTTGGGAACTTGCCTATGAGAAGCAGAGCAGGGCCGAGCTCAGTAGAGCGTAGTAGAGATCTTGTTTTGACCCTGTTGTATTAAAGCCAGGCAGGGTGAGCAGGGTGTAAACGCCCAGCAGGAGTCCGGGATCTACACAACAGGCCAACACTAAGAGAGAGACCTGCATCACAGGGCCACAACACAATCTCACAGCCTCTCACACACACACATACACACACTTTCCTTTTCACACACACACGCACACGCGCACACACACACACACACACACACACACACACACACACACACACACACACACACACACACACACACACACACACACACACACACACACACACACACACACACACACACACACACACACACACACACACACACACACAAACTGAGCTTCAACACACTGTCACAGGCTATGCTCACACACACACACACTGTTGGTTAAGGGCTTGTAAGTAAGCATTTCACAGTAAGGTCTACACATGTTGTACATGTGACATGTGTTGTATTTGTCACATGCATGTGACAAATCAAAAATAAAGTTTGATTTGATTTGACTAACTAGGATCATTTCCTCCTCTCCTTTTCTCTCCCCCACCAGTTTCCTTTCTTTCCATCCTTCCTTCCTTTCCTCTTTTACTTTCTCTCTTTCTCTCACACTCCCCCGCTCCTCCAATGGCAGGTGCACTCCTCCTGTCCCCTTGGAGAGGTAGAGGAAGGAGAGAAGGAGGAAAAGAGCGGGGGAGTCTCCAGGAGAGGAGAAGATGACAGGTTGGGAGGGAGGTTGTAACAACAGCTGCAGAAGGCAGGACAGTTACATTGTCTTCAAGCAGAGCGCAGCCACAGGTCATCACACTAAGGGTCTGAGGAGACCAGAATGACAGGGTCAATTCCATTTCAATCGAGTACAGGGTTAACTGAATGACAACAGATACCGAATACAATATGGACTATTATTAAATAGTTTGCGGTAGACCTCGTCTCTGAGGAATGCTCCTCAGAGCCAGATGCTGATAACAGGTTGCCCTATGCTGGGCAGCTGGCATCGAACCCTAATATTGAGTTGCACCCCCTTTTGCCCTCAGAACAGCCTCAATGGCATGGACTCTACAAGGTGTTGAAAGCGTTCCACAGGGATGCTGGCCTATGTTGACTACAATGCTTCCCACAGTTGTGTCAAGTTGGCTGGATGTCCTTTGGGTGGTGGACCATTCTTGATACACACGGGAAAATGTTGAGCGTGAAAAACCCATCAGCGTTGAAGTTGTTGACACACTCAAACCAGTGCGCCTGGCACCTACTATAATACCCCGTTCAAAGGCACTTAAATCTTCTGTCTTGCCCATTCACCCTCTGAATGGCACACATACAGTACACAATCCATGTCTCAATTGTCTCGAGGCTTAAACCTCCTTATTCAACCTGTCTCCTCCCCTTCATCTACACTGATTGACATGGATTTAACAAGTGACATCAATAAGGGATCATAGCTTTCACCTGGATTCACCTGGTCAGTCTATGTCATAGAAAGAGTAGGTGTTACTAATATTTTGTACGCTCAGTGTAAATACTTTCTATGCTGATGAGTGAGATAGGAAGCGATGTGATTTATATGAGATTACTCATTTAAAAAATGGGCGAGCCATTCAGACCAGCCTTCCTGATTGAACTTCCTAAACTACATTTCCCTTCAGGCAATTCAGGAAGGAAACTGAAATTCCAATTTCCCCCCCCATTCCTTTTCAATGTTACCACACATTTTGTTTCCATAAAAAAAAAAAAATCTTAGATATTTTGTAAACAAAACAACAAAAGAACTAAAAATAGTTAGGTTTGGAGACTTACTACGAGATTTAGCACAAATTAGTAAAACAAAATAGCAAGTGATGATTGTAGGCCTGATAAAAGGTCTTGCTCCAGTAGTAACTGTAACGGTCATCGTTGCATGAGGAAGGATCGGACCAAAGCGCAGCGTGGTAAGTGTTCATGATTTTTTATTATACTGAACACTATAACAAAAACAACAAAGTGATAAACGAAACAGTCCTGTCAGGTGCAGAAAACACTAAACAGAAAATAACTACCCACAAGGCATCGGTGGGGAAAAGCTATCTAAGTATGGTTCTCAATCAGAGACAACGATAGACAGCTGCCTCTGATTGAGAACCACACACAACAAAATAGAAAACATAGAAATAGGAACATAGAATGCCCACCCAAATCACACCCTGACCAAACCAAAATAGAGACATAAAAAGCTCTCTACGGTCAGGGCGTGACAGTAACACGCACACAGTAGCAAGACAGTCGCTGTCTCTAGCCAGTCATTGGTGTGAAACCTACTGATCCTTCCCCATCACATCAGTCTCCAGCCAACCACAACATGCAGGTGATGAATCTTATACCCTGTGAGGAGACCTGCGCAGCTTGGTGCGTGGTCAAAAAGGACCCGGTCCCCAAAAGGCCAGACTCACTCTCTAATTTAGTAAAGAAAAAACTAGCTGCCGTGTCTCGTTTAATGCCCAGTATTTTTGTTCGTTACTGAAGAGGCATTTGTTGTTTACTGAAGACACGTTTTGCTATTGAGGTTGTTGTGTGGCATTCATTGATGTGTTCTGCCAACGATTTGACTTCCGGTTATTGCATCACGGTTGACTTGGGCCGTCACATTCCTATAGGCTGCAGTTCACTAACTTGACAGTCTTTAAATTCCCGCACTTAAACACGTTCCCCCCCCCCTTCAGTAAGGCACTACACCAGAACCACAGACGGTGATAAATTCATTGCTGTTTGAATCCGCTGGCTCAGCTGAATGAATGAATACTCTGAAGTGAAGATGTTGGTTACACCACAACATACGCCGACAGACACACTGCACTGAAACAAGTGCCATTGGAAGTGGAGAGAAAACTGGAGAGAGAGACATTTAGAATTTTTTTTACTTCAATATTTGTTCAAGGCCTTAGTTCAACTAAAAACTTTGTCAAAGCGGCGCAATGCCGGCGCATATTTCACCCTCCTGCGCCAGCTCAGCCAAGCCTGTCCGTCTACATCTCTGTGAGGTAATTCAACATGAGGGTATTATGGTTGTTGAAAGACTTGTAAACCATTAAGGGGTGGTTATTATTTACTGTCGTAGGGCTCTGGGGGATAGATTGACTGGGGGTGGACTGGGCTACAGAGGGCTTGGGTAGCGTCCCAAATGGCTTCCTATCCCCTATGTAGTGCACTACTTTGACCAGGGCCATTGGAGTTCTGGTCAAATGTGGTGCACTATAGAGAATAGGGTTCCATTTGGGAAACAGCCGTGGTATACAGGTTGACCCCACTGTAAGTGTTTGAGAACAATTGAACTCTTGAGAGACCAGACCCGGGCCAGGCCGGGAGACATCTGGTATTCATTGCAGAGTAGAGAGCAGGCCCCCTAGACCCCTCTTCTCCTCCTCCATTGCCTCCATTGCATAATTGTGGCCATTAATTACTAGAAAAGGTTCTCCACTTCATGCTAGCTGATAACTAACAACACAGGTCTAGGAAAATGGTCTCCAGGGCCCATAGGCTGGTGTGCAGAGAAGGAACAGAGAACATGAACCATGGCCCTTCAACGTAAGAGAATGCAGAAACGGAGGTTACTCGATACAAACGAAGAAATCTGTTCTACACAAGAATATCTATTTGAGCTGTTAGTCAGGATATCGAACGGAAATGATTGTACTACACTGTTTTTCACCATTTCATTCCAATGACAGCTTTAGACAGTAGAGCCATTTCACTCTGGACCGTCGTTTTGGGATCCCTTTCTAAATCTTGAAAGGAAAAACATGATTTCATAATTTGTTTGTTGCTGAGTGAGTTAACATTGCCCAGCTCATATAGAAATAGAGCAACCAATGTGGAGGTGGAGAGCGAGAGAGAGAA